>NC_088404.1:26262133-26512133 GCF_034236695.1 Oncorhynchus nerka | reverse complement strand
TGGTGTAAAATAAGTATTATGCCTCACAGCACACTTTCCATACCATCACTTATTACACACAAATGTATGTTACCAATTGAACGACATCTATTGCAGGATAAATCAATGTTAAAGTTAACATAGATGGCCATATATGGATGTTACATTTTACTTTATGGGTTGGTTATGTAGGCTTCTTCTAACCCATCGCTTTCTACTACATACATTAATACGATTAAATTATATCTTTACATTAAAATATATCATTTATAAGTCCAAAAATGGATGTAGCAACTACAGATTCTCCCTTTAAGTGAAACAAAAGTGTGTGAGTTTAAGCTGGTCTCCATTAGGCCTGTGGATTTATTTTAGCAACATGAATTAGATTGAGCAATAAAAGCCCCACTTTTATTCCATAGGCTGTGTTCCAGACTATGCAGTTGTTGTAAGAGCACGTTGTTCACTGGCTGTCCACTGGTTTCAAAAACAATGATTGTAAGGCAGCTTAACCTTCTTGAACTCAACCATTATTGGGTTCAAATTCACATTTACATTTGTGAACAGCCATCCTCAACAACCATAATCCGTTGTGTAGATATCAATAATAAGTGATATCTGTATAGCCGTTGACTACACCACTGCTGTCATCCTTACCTCCAAGTGTTTATTCAAGTTGGATCATCTTTGGATGCTGACAGCACCATTGGAAGCCATAGCTTGGACTGTTGCCTACAAAAGCCTATTCCTGCTCTTTTCCCGTGATCCATCAAACACATTTGATGTGTCAACATAGTGGTCTGACTAGCTCAGACTTGCTCAGGTGGAACAAACTTAAACTTGCGCCTTTTTTCAAAGCTGATTTGAATGCTATTAAGAAAACAGAGAAGTGTCAAAGATTTTTTTGCGCTAACATTCATAACAATATTTTTGCTGGTAATGTAACGGATTACAGTTACCGTTTTTTGTAATCCCTTACATGTAACGGATTACAGTTACCATTTTTTGTAATCCCTTACATGTAACGGATTACATGTCATTCGTTATTTCCCAATCCTGTATATATACAGGTATGTGTGTGTATATGTGTATATATATGTATATGATGGTGTGTATAGACATTATGGACAGTATATGAATAGAAAAGGTATGTACAGCAGTAATTATATAGGACGGGCCTTGACTACAATAGAGTATATGCATATGAAGTGAGTAAAACAGTATGTAAACATGATTAATTAAAGCAACCAGTGTTCAATGATGATCTACATAGGGCAGCAGTCTCTAAGGTGCAGGGTTGAGTACCGGGTGGTAGCCAGCTAGTAACAGTGACTAAGTTCAGGGCAAGGTATTGGGCGGAGGCCAGCTAGTAACAGTGACTAAGTTCAGGGCAAGGTATTGGGCGGAGGCCAGCTAGTAACAGTGACTAAGTTCAGGGCAAGGTATTGGGCGGAGGCCAGCTAGTAACAGTGACTAAGTTCAGGGCAGGATACTGGGCGGAGGCCAGCTAGTAACAGTGACTAAGTTCAGGGCAAGGTATTGGGCGGAGGCCAGCTAGTAACAGTGACTAAGTTCAGGGCAGGGTACTGGGCGGAGGCCAGCTAGTAACAGTGACTAAGTTCAGGGCAAGGTATTGGGCGGAGGCCAGCTAGTAACAGTGACTAAGTTCAGGGCAAGGTATTGGGCGGAGGCCAGCTAGTTACAGTGACTAAGTTCATGGCAAGGTATTGGGCGGAGGCCAGCTAGTAACAGTGACTAAGTTCAGGGCAGGGTACTGGGCGGAGGCCAGCTAGTAACAGTGACTAAGTTCAGGGCAAGGTATTGGGCGGAGGCCAGCTAGTAACAGTGACTAAGCTCAGGGCAAGGTATTGGGTGGAGGCCAGCTAGTAACAGTGACTAAGTTCAGGGCAAGGTATTGGGCGGAGGCCAGCTAGTAACAGTGACTAAGTTCAGGGCAAGGTATTGGGCGGAGGCCAGCTAGTAACAGTGACTAAGTTCAGGGCAGGGTACTGGGCGGAGGCCAGCTAGTGGTGACTATTTAACAGTCTGATGGCTTGGAGATAGAAGCCCTTTTTCCGTCTCTCGGTCCTAGCTTTGAAGCACCTGTACTGTTTCCGCCTTCTAGATGGTAGCGGGGAGAACAAGCCACGGCTTGGGTGTCTGAGGCCCTTGTTGATCTTCTTGGCCTTCCTGTGACACCGGGTGCTGTAGATGTCCTGGAGGGCTGGCTATGTGCTCCCGGGGATGCGTTGGGCGGACCGCACCACCCTCTGGAGAGCCCTGTGGTTGCTGACAATGCAGTTGCCGTAACAGGAGGTGATACAGCCCAACATGATGCTCTCAATGGGCATCTGTAGAAGTTCAAGAGGGTATTAGGCCAAGCTAAATTTCTTAAGTCTCCTGAGGTTGAAGAGGCACTTTTACGCCTTCTTCACCACACTGTCTGTGTGGATGGACCATTTCCGGTTGTCAGTGTTGTGCATGCCTAGGAAGATTTTCACCTCCTCCACTGTGGCCCTGTTGTTGTGGATGGGGTCGTGCTCCCTCTGCTGTCTCCTAAAGTCCTCGAACAGCTCCTTCATTTTGTTGACATTGAAGGAGATTATATTTTGTGGGGGCCCCGTGTTGAGGATCAGCGTAATGGAGGTGTTGTTGCCTACCTTCACCACCTGGCGTCGACCCATCAGGAAGTCCAGGATCCAGTTGCACAGGGAGGGGTTCAGACCCAGGGTCCCGAACTTAGTGATGAGCTTGGAGGACACTGGTTTTAAAGGCTGACCTGTAGTCAATGAAAATAATTCTTACATATGTATTCCTATTGTCCAGATGGGATAGGGCAGCCTCTCAAAGCATTTCATGATGACATAAGTGAGTGCTACAGGGCGATAGTCATTTAGTTCAGTTGCTTTCTTGGTTACAGGAATAATGGTGGACATCTTGAAGCTAGTGGGGACAACAGACTGGGACAGGGAGAGATTAAATATGTCCATAAATGTAACCTTTATTTAACTAGGCAAGTCAGTTAAGAACAAATTCTTATTTACAATAATGGCCTACCCCAGCCAAACCCTAACCCAGACGACGCTCTGCCAATTGTGCGCCGCCCTATGGGACTCCCAATCACGTGTGGTTGTGATATAGCCTGGAATCTAACCAGGGTCGGTAGTGACGCCTCTAGGACGCGACTAGGGTTTCCGTCTGGGCCGACAGCCTTGCGAGGGTTAACACGCTTAAAGGTCTTACATTGGCCACGGAGAACAAGAGCTCACACTATGTTTTCCTCGAAGCGGGTGAAGAAGGTGTTTAGCTTATCAGGGAGCAAGGCATCGGTGTACGATGAAGCTGGTTTTCCATTTATAATCTGGGGTTGTCTGTAGACCCTGCCACATACGTCTTGTGTCTGAGCCGTTGAATTTCGACTCCACTCTGTCTCTGTACTGACTTTTTGCCTGTTTGATTGCCTTGCATGGGCTGTGTTCATGAAGTACCAAATAGAAGAAAACAAACTGAAACAGGGTAACTACCTGGGCTTCTAATAAATGCACATTTTCATTTTCCGTTGTGAAACATTTTAAAACATTTTCTGTTGCATGCCCTAATGAACACAACCCTGGTTTAAACGATGAGACTCAACAGTCCAGGTTTCAGTCAGAGACATAGTTGCAGAAAAGCTGTGATTATGTAAGTTCAACCCGCCAAAGCAATGTTTACCCAGCGTCTTTGTTTACAATCTACTGTCCGCTTACATACTTCTTAATCAGAGAACGAGAAGCAGCTATCTGTGAGGGGAGTCTACCTAGTAGTGATAGGAGGTCTTTAGAGTACCTCAACCATTCTATAATTTTATTTGACCATGGGACACAGAGCTACTGCAAATTACAGTACTGCAAAGCTCATTGGATTGAATTGAGCCCAAGGACTCACTGAAGGACTCCATAGTAGAATCGGTGTGTGTGTAAAAAAAAGCAGCAGCCACTGATCGTTTCCTCAGCTTAGTGAAGGTTAGTTTGGAGCTTCAGAGCAGGTGGTGGAGAATGAATGAGAGATCTGTGATTTTCTGGGAATCAGCAGCATGTTGGAGTGCACTGATAGACCCCCACAATCAAGCCCCCTGGACTGCACCCCTTAGCCCTCCTGGTAGCCTCTTGGCCCCAACCCACAAAAACACGCACACAGTCGTACACACTAGCATGAGCACACAGTCACACACAAACACACATACGCAAACACACACACTACCTCAAGAAGGCCTACTGTGTGCCCCCATGCTGGGACTCTAAGGATAAATGGAGCTCTCTTCTCCCAATCCTCCACTTCCCCACCCCTCCATCACTTCATCCCCCCACTCCTCTACCGTTTCACTCCTCTACCCCTGCAACCTGTACCCCTCTCCAACAGGCTTGTTAATGTGTCCACAAGGGGATGTGTCCACAAGTCTGCAAAATGAAAATGTACCAAACATATGCTTTTAACATAGAAATCAATCAAAACGAATTACAAACAGTAGTTTTGATTAGCAAACTAGAGATAAACTGCATTCTCATAACACTGCAGAAATCAAACTAAATCATACTTAAAGATGCACTAGCTGTAACACACATTTCTATGTGAATTTGGTCGGTTACATATTGCAGTTTTCATTGTATTGGGTTACGGTTGATGTATTTTTGGATAAAGATAAATAGCCATCAGTATGTGAATATTAACAACAATCCAATGAGTCAACGAACCATTTACATACACTAATAACAGAACTCATAAATACTTACAGGTTGTTTTTTGGCAAGCCTTTCCTTGTGTGTACTGTTTTCAATTTAGTACTTTGATCAAAGCTTGTCTGACTGATATTGATTTGTAGACTGGACTGCCAAGCTGCTATGCGGTGCCAGATATGCAGTAAAATACTTCTTAATCAATACACCTTGTGCAATGAAATGCCCAATGTAATAAAACAAACAGTATTAAACATAATTGAACACACCTTCACTATAACGGAATAACACACAGAAGCTTTTACTCTAAACATATATGGGTTCTAGAAAAATGCTATAAAAATACTATATTATTATTACTTTAAAATAATATAGGCCTACTGTAGTTTCAAGGTACCCACCCATTCACAAGCCCAAAGGTTAGTCGGTTTATTTGCGGGTTGGTTTTATAAATGCCAACCTCAATATCCATCACCACATCCCCGATATATTCTCTCATATGATAGTGATACTAATACTACTACTAAAACAACTAATATTACTAGTAATGGGGTATATTCTCTTGTCTACTGACATCCTATAGGGTTGGAAAACAAACAAAGCAGAGTAGTACTGCAATCTCTGCTCTACTCTGAGAGAGAGAGAGAGAGAGAGAGAGAGAGAGAGAGAGAGAGAGAGAGAGAGAGAGAGACAGAGAGAGAGAGAGAGAGACAGAGAGAGAGATAGAGAGAGAGAGAGAGAGAGAGAGAGAGAGAGACAGAGACAGAGAGAGAGAGAGACAGAGAGAGAGAGAGACAGAGAGAGAGAGAGAGAGAGAACGAGAGAGAACGAGAGAGAGACAGAGAGAGAGAGAGAGACAGAGAGAGAGAGAGAGAGAGAGAGAAAGAGAGAGAGAGACAGAGAGAGAAAGAGAGACAGAGAGAGAGACAGAGACAGAGAGAGAAAGAGAGAGTGTTGAATAACTCATCTATAGCCTCTCATTCTGCCTGTCAGTGGGCTGTGGCTCAGTGACCGATGAAGGGGCATATCAAACAACTTTATGGGTCAAATTTACGAGGTGTAGGTTTTTAAGAAGCTATTTTCCTCTAAATCTCAGTTAGCAAATCTTTTGGGATTTGAGGCGTTATTAAAATGTTCACACAACATCTGTGAAACGTTTAGAATAATATTATTCAGAGCAAACATTGGTCGCAGTCTTTCTAGTCTCTGTTGTCTGTAGTGATGTCATAGCTCCGTAATCATGGAGTATCTGTCCTCTATGGGGTTAGGTTGATAACCTAAATGGAACCCCCTTACTTGCACTATCGATCGTCAGAACTTTGCTGGATTACTCATTGCCTAACCCCTATTTCCCAACTACACATAGTCTAGACATAAGCTCACACACATGCTCACAGATGCACACATTCGTTTGAATGAACACACACACACCATATCTAACAGAGACAATAGTATGGAGTCTGGTCAGCATTGTCTCGTCTGGACTGTTGGATGTTTACAAAGATATGCAGTCATCCCCAGTGAAAGCTGCAGGGTCAGGGTGTGTGTAGTGTGAGGTGGTTTTCTAAACCTGAATACTCTCCTCTCTTCTCATCCCTCCATTTTTCCAGTCTCTGTTTTTCATTTACACAGTGACTCATGATGAGTCATACATAGTTTTATCTTATTAACTGTGTCTAATCTGACCATTTGTACTTCAGCATGCGGTGTACCGCTATTCCCAGTTCCCATTCTCCTCCAGCTCTCCCCCTAACCAGGCAGAGTGGTTTGATATGGGAATTTTCTTGCCCTTGGATCCTTTCCTGACGTTCTTTCGGCTCCGTATGTTTTCATTGAGACAGAGTGGAATTATGAATCGTGCACCGTTGCCTGTGAAAAATGATCATGATAGTAATCAGACAGAGAGGCAGCTGCTTGGTTGTCCACATCACTTTAGTGTGAGTGAAAGCAGCAGACCCGTCACAAATAGATTGATTGGGTTAGGAAACTATTGGTATTCCTGGCCTTTGATCTCTGCCCTAATCAAGGCTTTAAATGATTATATTTAGTCTTCTAACACCGGCAATCAGAGTGATTATGAGCCCAGTTGCTTGCATCAGTTGCAGTTGTCAAAATAACACTAGGCTGAATTATCCCCTGGTATGAGCCGAGCCCTTCGATTGGCTGTGATGGGCTATTTACATCATGATGATTGGCTGTTTGAGCTACCTCGTCCGGGTCCGATGTCTGCCAGCAGCCATTACCTGTTCCTGTTTCCCTTCTCTTCCTTCTTTCCCTTGGCTGCAAGGCCTGGTGCTCTCTTACATTTCGGTGTAGTTGTATTAGTAGTGTGTGCGTATTTGCGCATGTGTGTGGTATTTATGTGTTTATTTGCTTTCCTGTGCTGTATGCTTTATTGAGAGTGTGTGTGTTTGTGTGTCAATATAAGTGTGTGTTACTGACACCCCTTCTAGCCCCCCAAACCCCTACTACCCTACTAGCTACTGTAAGCAGATCACCTCTCCCACCCTGACCATGCGTTTGGATTGGGACAAGTAGCAGTCCCTTATTACCCTGCAAAGCAGCCGAGTGCTGCAGAGCAAGCTAACTGAAATGAGGTCACCGCAGTAAAACAACACAGAAAGTTTCCTAAGGTCGTAAAGGCCCTTAGAGGAGAAATCTGGAGTCTGGACATAGGGGGAATACAGCCCAGGATAATTGGCGGGAACATTTCTGTAGCAGGAGCTGGAGCTAAGGCCTCCTTCCGTTCTTTTTCATTTCTGTAGCAGGAGCTGGAGCTAAGGCCTCCTTCCGTTCTTTTTCATTTCTGTAGCAGGAGCTGGAGCTAAGGCCTCCTTCCGTTCTTTTTCATCCTGTTCCGTCCACACTGACCGCCTGACAGAATGACTGACCGAGTCCAGCGCCCATTTACCCCAATTCACTCTCCCAGTCTTTGACATTCTTCACAATTCACCCCCATTCACTCTCCAATTCTTCCCCATTCACTCTCCCAGTATCTCCCAGTTTCCACCATTCACCCCAATTCACTCCCCCATTCACCCCCCTCTTTCACCTCCCCACACATACACCAGGGTTGTGCTTAATTCAGAATTGAATTGAGAATGCCTCATAAATTCCAATGACATTATTGAATTTCAGTTGAATTTGAATTAAAGTAGTAAACAGGATACAAAATTGCAATTTGTTTTTGAATTAAAGGACTTCTATTTTATACACAGTATATTAGGTGTAGTCTATACAAATATATATATATATATATATATACATACTACCGGTCAAAAGTTTTAGAACACTTACTCATTCAAGGGATTTTCTTTATTTTGACTATTTTCTACATTGTAGAATAATATTAAAGACATCGAAACTATAAAATAACACATATCATGTAATAACCAAAAAAGTGTTAAACAAATCAAAATACATTTCATATTTCAGATTCTTCAAAGTAGCCACCCTTTGCCTTGATGACAGCTTTGTACACTCTTGGCATTCTCTCAACCAGTTTCAGCTGGAATGCTTTTCCAACAGTCTTGGAGGAGTTCCCTCATATGCTGAGCACTTGTTGGCTGCTTTTCCTTCACTCTGCGGTCCGACTCAACCCAAACCATCTCAATTTGGTTAAAGTCGGGGGATTGTGGAGGCCAGGTCATCTGATTCAGCACTCCATCACTCTCTTTCTTGGCAAAATAACCCTTATACAGCCTGGAGGGTGTGTTGAGTCATTGTCCTGTTGAAAAACAAATGATAGTCCCACTAAGCCCAAACCAGATGGGATGGCGTATCGCTGCAGAATGCTGTGGTAGCCATGCTGGTTAAGTGTTACTTGATTTCAAAATGACCTGGCCAAGATAAAGTATAGCAGTGTGAACAGACAACACAGAGTTACACATGGAGTAAACAATTATCAAGTCAATAACACAGTAGAAAAAAAAGAGAGAGTCTATATACATTGTGTGCAAAAGGCATGAGGAGGTAGGCGAATTATTACAATTTTACAGATTAACACTGGAGTGATAAATGATCAGATGGTCATGTACAGGTAGAGATACTGGTGTGTAAAAGAGCAGAAAAGTAAATAAATATAAACAGTATGGGGATGAGGTAGGTAAATTGGGTGGGATATTTACCGATAGACTATGTACAGCTGCAGCGATCGGTTAGCTGCTCAGATAGCAGATGTTTTAAGTTGGTGAGGGAGATAAAAGTCTCCAACTTCAGCGATTTTTGCAATTCATTCCAGTCACAGGCAGCAGAGAACTGGAACGAAAGGCGGCCAAATGAGGTGTTGGCTTTAGGAATGATCAGTGAGATACATCTGCTGGAGCGCGTGCTACGGGTGGGTGTTGCCATCGTGACCAGTGAACTGAGATAAGGCGGAGCTTTACCTAGCATGGACTTGTAGATGACCTGGAGCCAGTGGGTCTGGCGACGAATATGTAGCGAGGGCCAGCCGACTAGAGCATACAGGTCGCAGTGGTGGGTGGTATAAGGTGCTTTAGTAACAAAACAGATGGCACTGTGATAAACTGCATCCAGTTTGCTGAGTAGAGTGTTGGAAGCTATTTTGTAGATGACATCGCCGAAGTCGAGGATCGGTAGGATAGTCAGTTTTACTAGGGTAAGTTTGGTGGCGTGAGTGAAGGAGGCTTTGTTGCGGAATAGAAAGCTGACTCTAGATTTGATTTTAGATTGGAGATGTTTGATATGAGTCTGGAAGGAGAGTTTACAGTCTAGCCAGACACCTAGGTACTTATAGATGTCCACATATTCTAGGTCGGAACCATCCAGGGTGGTGATGCTAGTCGGGCGTGCGGGTGCAGGCAGCGAACGGTTGAAATGCATGCATTTGGTTTTACTAGCGTTTAAGAGCAGTTGGAGGCCACGGAAGGAGTGTTGTATGGCGTTGAAGCTCGTTTGGAGGTTAGATAGCACAGTGTCCAAGGAAGGGCCGGAAGTATACAGAATGGTGTCGTCTGCGTAGAGGTGGATCAGGGAATCGCCCGCAGCAAGAGCAACATCATTGATATATACAGAGAAAAGAGTCGGCCCGAGAATTGAACCCTGTGGTACCCCCATAGAGACTGCCAGAGGACCGGACAACATGCCCTCCGATTTGACACACTGAACTCTGTCTGCAAAGTAGTTGGTGAACCAGGCAAGGCAGTCATTAGAAAAACCGAGGCTACTGAGTCTGCCGATAAGAATATGGTGATTGACACAGTCAAAAGCCTTGGCCAGGTCGATGAAGACGGCTGCACAGTACTGTCTTTTATCGATGGCGGTTATGATATCGTTTAGTACCTTGAGCGTGGCTGAGGTGCACCGGTGACCGGCTCGGAAACCAGATTGCATAGCGGAGAAGGTACGGTGGGATTCGAGATGGTCAGTGACCTGTTTGTTGACTTGGCTTTCGAAGACCTTAGATAGGCAGGGCAGGATGGATATAGGTCTGTAACAGTCTGGGTCCAGGTTGTCTCCCCCTTTGAAGAGGGGGATGACTGCGGCAGCTTTCCAATCCTTGGGGATCTCAGACGATATGAAAGAGAGGTTGAACAGGCTGGTAATAGGGGTTGCGACAATGGTGGCGGATAGTTTCAGAAATAGAGGGTCCAGATTGCCAAGCCCAGCTGATTTGTACGGGTCCAGGTTTTGCAGCTCTTTCAGAACATCTGCTATCTGGATTTGGGTAAAGGAGAAGCTGGGGAGTCTTGGGGGAGTAGCTGCCGGGGGGGCTGTTGGCCGAGGATGGAGTAGCCAGGAGGAAGGCATGGCCAGCCGCTGAGGAATGCTTGTTGAAGTTTTCGATAATCATGGATTTATCGGTGGTGACCGTGTTACCTAGCCTCAGTGCAGTGGGCAGCTGGGAGGAGGTGCTCTTGTTCTCCATGGACTTTACAGTGTCCCAGAACTTTTTGTAGTTAGAGCTACAGGATGCAAATTTCTGCCTGAAGGAGCTGGCCTTGGCTTTCCTGACTGACTGCGTGTTTTAGTTCCTCACTTCCCTGAACAGTTGCATATCGCGGGGACTATTCGATGCTATTGCAGTCCGCCACAGGATGTTTTTGTGCTGGTCGAGGGCAATCAGGTCTGAAGTGAACCAAGGGCTATATCTGTTCTTAGTTCTGCATTTTTTTGAACGGAGCATGCTTATCTAAAATGGTGAGGAAGTTACTTTTAAAGAATGGCCAGGCATCCTCAACTTACGGAATGAGGTCAATATCCTTCCAGGATACCCGGGCAGGTCGATTAGAAAGGCCTGCTCGCAGAAGTGTTTTAGGGAGCGTTTGACAGTGATGAGGGGTGGTCGTTTGATTGCGGATCCGTAGCGGATACAGGCAATGAGGCAGTGATCGCTGAGATCCTGGTTGAAGACAGCGGAGGTGTATTTGGAGGGCCAGTTGGTCAGGATGACGTCTATGAGGGTGCCCTTGTTTACAGATTTAGGGTTGTACCTGGTGGGTTCCTTGATGATTTGTGTGAGATTGGAGGTGAGCATCTATCTTAGATTGTAGGACTGCCGGGGTGTTAAGCATATCCCAGTTTAGGTCACCTAACAGAACAAACTCTGAAGCTAGATGGGGGGCGATCAATTCACAAATGGTGTCCAGGGCACAGCTGGGAGCTGAGGGGGGTCGGTAGCACGCGGCAACAGTGAGAGACTTATTTCTGGAGAGAGTAATTTTTTAAATTAGTAGTTCGAACTGCTTGGGTATGGACCTGGAAAGTATGACATTACTTTGCAGGCTATATCTGCAGTAGACTGCAACTCCTCCCCCTTTGGCAGTTCTATCTTGACAGAAAATGTTATAGTTGGGTATGGAAATCTCAGAATTTTTGGTGGCCTTCCTAAGCCAGGATTCAGACACGGCAAGGACATCAGGGTTAGCAGAGTGTGCTAAAGCAGTGAGTAAAACAAACTTAGTGAGGAGGCTTCTGATGTTGACATGCATGAAACCAAGGCTTTTTCAATCACAGAAGTCAACGAATGAGGGTGCCTGGGGACATGCAGGGCCTGGGTTTACCTCCACATCACCCGCGGAACAGAGGAGGAGTAGTATGAGGATGCGGCTAAAGGCTATCAAAACTGGTCGCCTAGAGCGTTGGGGACAAAGAATAAAAGGAGCAGATTTCTGGGCATGGTAGAATATATTCAGGGCATAATGCGCAGACAGGGGTATGGTGGGTGCGGGTACAGCGGAGGTAAGCGATGAAAGAAATAAAAGCTGAAATAAATAATTCTCTCTACTATTATTCTGACATTTCACATTCTTAAAATAAACTGGTTATCCTAAATGACCTAAGACAGGGATTGTTTTACCAGGATTAAATGTCAGGAATTGTGAAAAACTGAGTTTAAATATATTTAGCTAAGGTGTATGTAAACTTCCGACTTCAACTGTATGTAATATTTGACCAAAACGTAATCATTTCAAACCTTGCTTACATTTGTATTCCATCACATATACAGGTAACCAATGAGTAAATGAGTAAATGATACAAAGTATATTGAAAGCAGGTGTTTCCACACAGGTGTGGTTCCTAAGTTATTTAAGCCATTAACATCCCATCATGCTTAGGGTCATATGTAAACATGCTGGGAAGGTCATTATTTTGTCAATATTTTGGGCTACCATGACTTTGCCCCCATAGGATGACAATGCCCTCATCCACAGGGCATTAGTGGTCACTGATTGGTTTGATGAGCATCGTAACGATGTAAACCATATGCCATGGCCATCTCAGTCACTAGATCTCTCTCTCACACTCACTCACTCACTCACTCACTCACTCACTCACTCACTCACTCACTCACTCACTCACTCACTCACTCACTCACTCACTCACTCACTCACTCACTCACTCACTCACTCACTCATTCATTCTTTCTCTCTTAGTCTCTATTTCTCTCACACTCTCCTGTCTCTCAATCTCTTTCCCTTTTTTATGGTTTATTTGTTCTGGTAGAATCTCTGCTCTCACATGTCTTTGGCAGAGTGCAACTCCTCTACCTCATGACAGCCAGGGATTTTGGTGTGTGCATGTGTATGTATGTATTTGTGTGTGTGTGTGTGTGTATGTATGTGTGTGTGCATGCTTGCATGAGAGGCAGAAGCATGGCCAGCTGTGAGTTTTATTTGTGTTTGTGTGCTTGCATGTGTACGTGTGTGACAGAAACACCACCCATCACTGCCTGATGAGGGTTTAGTGGCAGGAGGTGTTGGAACCCACCCCACCTCACCTCATTTCCACATTTGTCTTGTTTACATTTCTCCTCTCAGAGAAAACCATTCTCCCCTTGTAAAAAGAAACAGCAGGCAGGTGTGGGATTCAGCTGGTTAAAGTGAGGGGTGCCAGGTGGGTTGGGGACTAGTGGGAGAGTGTTTGGAGTTTGAGCTGAAGAAGAGCTGTTTCCATCCCACTGTTTCCACTTATCCTAAATTGTAGCCACTGAAACACAGTGACCTCCTCCGAACATGTGTTCACCATTAATCCTGAGAGAGAGGGAGGAAGGGAGGGAGAAAGAGAGGAGGGAGGGAAGAGAGAGAGAAAGATGGCTCTGGAGAGGAAGAGAGGAGCAACATGTCAGCTCTCCTAGTTTCCACAATGACACTATTATATATATTGTGTGTGTGTGTCATACTCAGTGTTCAGTTAGTCTGCTGTGAGATGATGTGCAGGACTCCCTGCTCCTGTCAAACATACACTATATCTCCTCTGTTGTTGTACTTCATCTCTCATGCCACAGTATGAGGTGGCAGTTAAAAGGTTACTAAAGGTAAACCTCTGGTAGGAGCTGAACAAAAAGGAGCATTTCAATGTGGTGTAAGCAGTGTTATTCAAAACATTTCAGCAGGGACCATTTTTTTGCACCAGAAGTTCTGCCGACCCCAACCCAAATCTAAATGGTAAATGAAAATGTTTACAAACAACGAAAAAGGTCCATTCATTAAATTAGTATCTCCCTTATATAAATGAAAAGAAACCAATAAATGCATTTATACAATAACATACAATATTTGCACTACGGGGGAAAAAAATCACCAAATGCAATCTTGAAAACCATTTTTAGTACTATCAGGGATGTAAACTAGTCACCTTTCGGCGAAATGAGCCATTTTGAATCCAAAATAGGTGACCTACGTGATTCGTGTAGATCCGATGAGAAAAGTTTGGGCTGGTGTGGGGCTTTGGATCACTACCGGTTGTAAGCGAACGGGTGATGCTCGTTTGCAGCAATACTGGCTGTATCCAAGGCTCAGCCAATCGTTCACATAACAACAGACTGCAGCACGTGACTGAAGAGAGATGAGACAACCAATTTCCTAGTTACAGCCTCAGCGCTTGTGCTCTGGAAAGACAGTAACGTAAACTCACCCCATTCCGTACAGATGTGAACAACCGCAACATTCAAATGAGGCCACAAAGAAAACTAATGGGACTGTAGCGACTGTGTTGATGTCAAAATCGGGCGTGTGAACTAGGTTTCTATTCAAGCGTTGATCGACATGCTAATGGCTCTATAGTATTGAAGAAAAGTTGAAAAAACGGACCATCCGTTACATCATGTCGTAACGTACAGCACGCATAAAGCAACTATTTCTATCTTACAATCTCTCTCCACCAGGCGTAGCACTTCTATCATCCTCTAAAAACAAGAAATGGACAGTGATGGGGTAAGGGGGGGATACCTAGTCATTTTTTGCATCATCATGGCATGCAATCATCATTCTCAAAGCGATCATCATTCTCAAAGCGATCATCATTCTCAAAGCGATCATCATTCTCAAAGCGATCATCATTCTCAAAGCGATCATCATTCTCAAAGCGATCATCATTCTCAAAACGATCATCATTCTCAAAGCGATCATCATTCTCAAAGCGATCATCATTCTCAAAGCGATCATCATTCTCAAAGCGATCATCATTCTCAAAGTGATCATCATTCTCAAAGCGATCATCATTCTCAAAGCCGCTGTTTACTTCTAAGATCCCTTTAGCACCGCCCTAAAAACCAGATTAAAATTTGACACAAACCTTCAAATAGATATGTAATGACACATTATATAAACTCTTTATAGTGTTTTATTTGCATTTTAGAGGCGATAAGGTGATAAGTTGGACAGATCGAGTGAAAAAAAGCTATTTTCCCACACGACATCTCTCCTTCTCACTATCACGCATGAATTTCGCTTCCCAACCCGCCATTTTTTAAAAGACCAGACGGGGTTCATTGCCTGCTTGAATTATGCAGAAACGGGCAGCGTTTAGGTCATGTAATTGATTCTGTTGGAAAGGGAAGAAATTGTGCTTTACAATGGTATTGACATTACAGTTGATCTGGAAGTATTATGTTTTTGGGGCGCTAAAATAAGGGCAATTGTACGGACCAAGGTGATGTACGAGTTTACGTTAGGTGAGAAGCCTGACCACGGAGGCCGGGGCGAGAAGGTGATACTTCATGAGCTGTAACTGAAAAACAACTTGCATTTGGAAAGTTTGAGGTGAGGGAGAAAGTGTGATGGAACAAGTATTATGAGCATTGTTAAGTATCTTGCTAGCTGGGTCCAATTCTCCGTTACCTAGCCAGAGAAATGTTGAGCAACATTAGCCAATTCAACTGATCAAATAATTGAGTTTATGGTGTGAAAATTAGCTGGCTAATAAAGTCAGACAGCGAGATGAGCTAACGTTAGTAACCTAACCAATTCACTATAGTATTAACTGGTATACAACTCCTTGCCGTTCCACAAATTCTAAAGCTTTAGTTGCTTACTGGACCCTGGCAATCTGTGTGAAATGTTATAATGTTTTTGTTTTTGTTGTGTTGAACTTGACAGTAACACTTGTGAGTCAGGGGGGATTATAACATTTTTTACTCTGTGAACATTATTTTTGCACACATGTAGCCATGTGCACTTCATCGATGTCTACTATAGTGACCACTATAATAGAGTAAAAATAGAATGCCTGTTTGTTTCATTCTATTTCTACTTTAAGATGTTTTTTCCCAAGTACAATATTTAGATGTCACAAGTGTTCTATTATAAAGGCTGTCATGGCTACAGAGGTGTGGACTCGAGTCACATGACTTGGACTCGAGTCAGACTCAAGTAACAAATATGATGACTTGTAACTCGACTTTGACTTTAACACCAATGACTCGTGACTTGACCTTGAGCCTTTTGACTCGACCTGACTTGATACCCTCCCCAAGCCCAAATATGAAAAAAGATGCTATTAAAAAAGTGTGCAGCGCATCAACTCTTCCTTTAATGGACTACGGTTTGAATCGTACAGCAGCCAATCAAATTGTGCCAGCTGAGAAAAGGTTGTGCGTGGCAGTGCAGAGGAACGTCGGCGGGTGAATTCAGATGGAGCCCTTGGAAAGATGATACCCAAAATTATTATTTTCGGATATAAAGATGACAATGTATTGCAAAACATGCAGGAAGAAAATTACAGACGGTGACGCAACAATTTCCAACTTTGTTTGACATTTGAAGCTGCACAAAGAATGGTAAGTCGTGGCTAATATAGCCAACAGCTACAGTATATATTTGATTACTTTACTAGTGTATCATGTAGGCTAACCTAACATTAAATCAATGAGCCTCCAGACAGCCAGTCAGTGCGGGAACGTGATCATTGCACCCAAGATTGAGCTACAACTGGCTAGGCAGTTGGTAGCCTGAATCCTGCCTGATGTTACTGCTGTTCCTAAAACCATTGACATACGTTAGCCTACTGCAACCACACAGAGAGTGTGTGTGTGTGTTAAGATTGGGTGATCGTGTAGAAGCCTGATTGTGACCCGTGGGGGGGGGGGGGGGGGGTCTTTCTCATGGCTACCCATGTATTTCCATGGAAATATAACATTTATTTGGAAAGTAATAAATATATAGATATTTTTAAAAGCATTCATGTTTTGCGTAAATGTAATAGGCTAACTATTACTCTTGTTTAAAATATGAAATGGTATTACATTTGGTGAAGAGCACATTATGACATGTTTAGGACTTGAAACTCAAAGTTTAGGACTTGAGACCTGACTTGATAGTTGACGGTCTTGGCTTGAGACTTACTTGACTTACTTACTTGTCTTACTTACTAAATCAATTACTTGGTCCCACCTCTGCATGGCTCCCCGAAACATTAGTGTATTGTTTTTTCTCAAGACTTGTGTCATGTGCAGTAAATTTTAGGTAACAAATAATATCGGATTGCTTTCTTACATTTTTTTTGCTGTGAATTAGGTTCACATTAACCGCTTTTTATTTTACACACAGAGACTGGTCATGTAGATTATATTCTTTGTTTAATTAGTTCAAACCTGCATTTCCCCCTAGCAGGGATTTTTTTGTTGTTGCATGTTTCCGTGCAAAAAAAGTGTCACCTTTTTAGAGCCTCAACAGTTTGCATCCCTGTACTATACTGATAGTAAATGTAGCAATTATATGACAAATGAAAATAGGAAATAATTCAGTTTGATTAAAAAAGTTAATAAACTTCCAAATCCACTAAATAGTGCTGCTAATAACACTATATTACAAATATTATGAAGAAAAATAGCTAATGTTTTACCTACCTGGTTTTAGACTGGAGTATTTTTCATTAAAAAACAAATAACATACACTACCGTTCAAAAGTTTGTGGTCACTTAGAAATTTCCTATTTGGGCTTCTGGTGACGCAACTTAGGAAATGGCTGCATAGTTTTTCATACTGCACATCGGTTGGGTATTTCCCCCCCTAAATTCAAGTATTTACTCTGAGCATTATAATAACTTACGCAAAATGGAAAAGGGGAAAATAGGAAAAGGTTGCAGAGCTACAACAACAGCCCATAACAAGACAGCAGAAGATATAATCGTCGATGAACCCGAAATGGCTAATGCTAGCGCAAATAAGACAGCAGCAGCAAAAGAACCCTCATTTCGTGAGGTGATGAAGGAGGAATTGCGCGAGGCGCTCACAGGCTTAAGAGAGGAACTTCGAGAAGATGTAAGAGGACATTAACCAGAAACTGGAAGAAAACAAATTAGAACTTCACAGCATATCTTCAAGAATGGGGGACGCAGAACATCGCTTTGTGGAAACGGACACATGGAACTCAGCAGTCAAGGAAATACTTGAACAGTCACTGAAAAGCCAACACACACTACAGGCAAAAGTGACAGAACTTGAAGGTTTCTCACGTCGAAACAACATTAGACTTTATAACGTAGTAGAGAGCACAGAAAAAGACTCTTTGCCCAACTTCATGGAGGGTCTATTCAAGGACATACTTGAAGACGACACTGACCTGGTAATCGAGAGAGTACACCGAGCTCTGGCCTCAAAACTCCCCAGCGGCGCCCCACCAAGATCCATAGTAGTACGGTTCCTAAAATTATCCGTCAAAGAGAAAGTCTTACATGCAACCTGAAAAAATCCTGTTAAAATGAACAAGACAAAACAAACATTCAGATAGGATGATGTGGACAATTTCAGTGAAAAACATAAGAGGGCAACAGTACTTGTGCAAAGTTTCAGAATGATAACTTCCAAAATGAGTGTGCTACATGGCATTTATCATGAAGTCACCCAGGTGCCCATACAAGTAGCCCAAATGTACCCAAGTGGCCAAATTGGTGAAGTTATACATTTTGAATGGAATAACTATATACAAAATACCAAAATGGTATTCTAACACCCCCCCCCCCCAAGAAATGGAGAAAAAACATGAAAAAAATATATATACATTTACAAAATAACACTTTCAATATTTGGAAGACCCTCAGTCCTCTACACAATATTGTGCTGCTGATCCCAGGTTCCATAGCAGTCTCTTTCTGCTGTAAAGCAGAGGGTCACCCAGCATGTGGTGCAGGTGATGGGGGACTTCATTTTGCAAAGAACACAGCGACGCCTCCATGCTGTGCTCTTTTGGCCCCGAGGCACATCCATGCCTGCAGAAATACATTTGGGCAGATGAACACCACTTGTGGCAGGAGCTGGATGAACCAGTTTCATTGGGGGATGGACACTTTGGCACTGGGGGCTCCCATTCGGAGTCAGTGTCACTGTGAAAGAAAATGTTCAGTTAGAATAGTTTCACATATGAGCCCTGTATCAACAGGTATAATAAACAGATACTGTATATATAGAGTACATTGAACATACGGTTGAATATATTATTATAGACCTGCTAGATCCACTGTCTATTTTATATTATGACATTTCAGCTATATCTACTGTCTCTATTATATTATGACAGGCCAGCTAGATCTACTGTCTTTATTATATTACAACAGAGCAGCTGTATCTACTGTCTCCATTTCACTTTGGCCATTGTTGTGGGCCTGCCCTCCCCCCAACAGCCTCAAATAGGCTATTTCATGTGGGGGTGGGGTGGGGCGGAAGACACACGCATCTCACATTTCATTACATTGCATTTTTATATATTGCTACTAAAATTTTAAAAAAATCACAAATAACATTTTATATTATTAATTTCAAACAACGTCATTAGCATGAGAAGAACTTACCAGTCCAAAACGATGTACTCTCTGTTCAAAAAATATTCCTCCATTTGGGAATCGCTAAACGAATCGTCCTCCAACAATCTCTGTCTCACTTTCCCGATCAATTTCTTCTAAAATTGTGACTTAGATTTAGCTTTCCCTGACTTAGTCGCCATACTGATTGATATACTGTATAAACAGCTGAAGATGCGCTTTACCAAAACAACGCTGTGCGTAACATGCGTTGCTCCTTCCGGTATGAAACTTCAATGGCAAATGACCCTCTTTACGCCGGAGTTTACTACATGGGTTGGTCTTCCAACACATAAACATTACATATTGCCGTTTAGCTCAGCTCATTGGCTATCTACCCAGCTAGATTTCAAGACGATCAGTGGTCATTGGGTTAAAATACAATCAAAGAAACAGTGGTCATATCATTGGTGCACAATGATGTCATTACTTGTTGTCTTCAAATCGGTTTCTTTCAGTCAATACGTCCCGCGAAATGACCCATCAAGTTTGGTTGTGTTACAAACAAACCAGTTGATTGCAATGAAACCAAACATGACTGGGAAAGACATGTTTAGTGTGTGTATTTACATCAAATGTGTCGTCGAAAATGGAATGAGACGGAATTCACAACACAAGCGGTTCACAAAATGTTTCGTGTTAGGCAAAAAAAAATTTTATCAAACAAAAGACCATTCATTGTGTGACAATGAGCATTGGGATTGCAAACAGAGAAAGATCGTCAAAAGAAAAATATTTATTTTATTGCAGCTTGTGATTTTGTTATGCCTATGCTGGTTGAAATAGTTGTTTTTTATGGGGCTCTATCCTCAGATAATCGCATCGTATTCTTTCGCAGTAAATCCTTTTTTAAATCTGACATCAAAGTTGGATTAGCAAGATTCTATATTGTATTTTCATGAATGTTTAATATGACTATTTATGTAGCGATCACCGTATGTTGTCGAATTTCATCCCGCTAACGGGATCGGTGCGCAGAGGTTAACTTCCAAGGCCAATAAGTGTTCTTTGATCATGACTACGTGGGAGAGATACTGAAAAGAAGGAAGGAATACACCCCCGTTAAGAAAGCACTTAAAGAGAAGGGTATTCACTTCCAAACACCATTCCCGGCAAAAATGCGGGTATTTCTGGTAAATGGCCCGGGTACATACGAGCATGCAGACGAGGCAGCTGAGGACCTGAAGTCAAGGGGCTCCCCAGTGGAGTATACCGCCAGGAGAAAGGCGATATCACCAGCGGAAAGACTCGAGCAGGCTCTCCCATGGATCGTTGTCGACAAGCAGGGTCATGGAGAAATAGGGAAACCAGCTCAGCAAGAGGACGTTCACCTCAGAGAGAGACTCAGGCATTTCCAACGGGAAGATGTAAGACACTGAATTGGATTTAACAGAATTAATAGTCATCGCAAGCTGCTTCTTAGGGATTTGGTTCCTGTGGCGGAACCAAATCAGCGGAAATTTTAGAGCGCCACCTATAGTTTTCGATAAAACTCAAACTTTCATTAAAACACACATGCAAGGTACTGAATTAAAGCTACACTCGCTGTGAATCTAGCCACCAAGTCAGATTTGTAAAATGCTTTTCGGCGAAAGCATGAGAAGCTATTATCTGATAGCATGCACCCCCCAGAATACCAGACTGTCACCTAAACAACAGATTTTGCGGTAGCCTGCGCTACCCAAAACGCAGAAATAAAATATAAAACATTCATTACCTTTGACGAGCTTCTTTCTTGGCACTCCTATATATCCCATAAACATCACAATTGGGTATTTTTCCCGATTAAATCCGTCATTGTATAGCCAAAATGTCATTCTCTGAAGACCGGTCTGATCCAGGAATATTCCCTTTTACAAGACGCAACGTCACTTTTTAAAATTACAAAAGTTGCCTATAAACTTTTACAAATCACTTCAAACTACTTTTCTAAACCAACTCTAGGTATTAATAAACGTTAATAATCTATAAAATTGATCACGGGGCGATCTGTATTCGATAGCAGCAAGTCTTGAAATCATCGTCCATGTTTTCAATTTCACAACATCCTGTGGTGAGCCTAAAACAGGAAGGGCCTATACGTCATCTAACCTAGGATAAAGCAGACTTGAAATGCCAGTACTGGCGACATCGTGTGGAAGCTGTAGGCGTTTACAGGGGATCCTCATTTATTTTCTTTTGCCTTAGACAATACATTGAATGGCGGATTAATATTTTCTTTGTGTTTTTGGTAAACAGTTTTACCAGGGATTTTTACTCCTAAACACGTTCTGTTATAGCCACAGACACAATTTAACCAGTTTTAGAGACTTCAGAGTGTTTCCTATACACACATACTTATCATATGCATATACTATATTCCTGGCATGAGTAGCAGGACTTTGAAATGTTGCACGATTTTTAACAAAAAGCTGCAAAAATTCTCAGCCTCCCTAAGAGGTGTTAAGACTTTGGGTTGTTACGGTTGACATTGCAATAGGTCAAATATATCCCCTATTTTCCCCCAATGCTGAGCAAGGGGGAGTATCCAAAATGATGTGTTCTTTATGAACACACTAAGTAACGTCACGTTAATATCATATATATATATTAGCTAAGGATTAATGACACATTGACAACGGGGCGACAGAAGGGTATATCAAGGGGAGGATTCATGATATGCAAGCATGACCGATGTAGTTTTCGCTTGTAATTAACCGATGTGTATAAACGACGAAATAGGCGCCCTTATTATTTTCGGTTCCACCAGGTCTTGTTTGTGACTACTTCACGCATTTTCATATCTGAGCGAGGGGCCCCTCCTGCGGACAGGTTCATCCCCTCAAACCCCAGAGGCAAGAGAGTCCTCTGACATGGGAGTTCAAATACCAAAGTATTTTCCCACTTTGGTTTACTTTATTATCGTTCTTGATTTTTCGTTCATTTTTAAGTTCATGATAAGCAGGCAGATATGGTGCATAGGTTTTTTTTATTTAAATCGATGCATCATTGGGAATTTAAGGTCATAAGTCTCAATGTAAACGGACTGGGGAGTGCCATCAAGAGAAGTAAGGTAATAAGTCTCCATGTAAACGGACTGGGGAGTGTCATCAAGAGAAGTAAGGTAATAAGTCTCAATGTAAACGGACTGGGGAGTGCCATCAAGAGAAGTAAGGTCATAAGTCTCCATGTAAACGGACTGGGGAGTGCCATCAAGAGAAGTAAGGTCATAAGTCTCCATGTAAACGGACTGGGGAGTGCCATCAAGAGAAGTAAGGTCATAAGTCTCAATGTAAAAGGACTGGGGAGTGCCATCAAGAGAAGTAAGGTAATAAGTCTCAATGTAAACGGACTGGGAAGTGCCATCAAGAGAAGTAAGGTAATAAGTCTCAATGTAAAAGGACTGGGGAGTGCCATCAAGAGAAGTAAGGTCATAAGTCTCAATGTAAACGGACTGGGGAGTGCCATCAAGAGAAGTAAGGTCATAAGTCTCCATGTAAACGGACTGGGGAGTGCCATCAAGAGAAGTAAGGTCATAAGTCTCCATGTAAACGGACTGAGGAGTGCCATCAAGAGAAGTAAGGTAATAAGTCTCAATGTAAACCGACTGGGGAGTGACATCAAGAGAAGTAAGGTAATAGCAAAGATGAAACGGGAGACAGTTGACATACTATTCTGGCAGGAAACTCACTTATCCACACCTGAACACGAGAAACTCAAGAAAATTGGATATAGGAATACTTTTTATTTTCTCACAAAATGGGTAGAAGGGGAGTTGCAATCTTGAGCCCAAATTCAGTTAATTTTGAGTTTATATCAGAAATAAAAGACAAGGAGGGTAGATTTATACTTGTTAAATGTAAACTGGATAACAAGGAAGTTACATTATTTAATGTATACGCACCCCTGGGGAGGGACATGGTCTCCTACAGGAAGTTACATTATTTAATGTATACACACCCCTGGGGAGTGACATGGTCTTCTACAGGAAGGTGTTTGATTTAATTGCCACAGAAACCTCTGGCACTCTTATCTGTGGAGGTGATTTTAATATGACTTTAAACTCAAAATTGGACAGCACAAATCAAAATAGGAAAATTAGTCTAGTTGCTAAAAAGATCAATTGGATATTGTAGGATTTAGGACTGCTTGATGCATGGCGTGACACCCACAATACCGATAAGGAATATACTTTTTATTCAGCCCGCCACACTGAATACTCCAGGTTAGACTACTTTTTTATGTACAGTGCAGATAGACACAGGCTTAAGGATTGTAGGATCGGGCAGAGTGACTTATAAGATCATAATGGAGTTTACCTTACTCTACACCTTGATAGCAAACCAATAAATACTATATGGAGACTTAATACAAACATGCTGAATGATCCAGATTTCAAGGACTCAATAAAGACAGAATTGAACATCTATCTGGAGAATAATGATAACGTATCTCCTGCTACATTGTGGGATGCAGCTAAGGCGGTTATTAGAGGAAAGATCATAGCCACATCATCTCTCAAGAAAAAGATTAAAGCACAGAAACTACTGAAATTACAGGAAACATTAGAACGGTCTCATAGTCCATACAAAGACCCTCTTATATTACGAGCGATTCAAAAGGTAAAACAGGAAATTGACCAGATTCATAGAGAAGAAGTAGAGAAAAAGTTCAGGTTCCTGAAACAACGATATTATGAAAGGCAAAGGCAACCAAATTACTAGCATGGAGACTCAGGAAACAAGCAGCACAGAAAACCAATTTCAAAATAAAAGACCCCAAAACAAAAAAGATCACATGCAAAATAGATGAAATACAGAATGCATTTGAATCATATTACACAAATCTGTACCAGCAACCAGAGAAGGCAGATGCACAGACAATAGAGCACTTTTTGAACTCTTGATCTCCCCTCAATTGGGACAGAGCAAAATGATAGACTAACTTTAGAAATATCCACCGAAGAAATTAATAAAGCAATATCTCAACAAAAAGTCAACAAGTCTCCCGTCACTGATGGCTTCCCTTCAGAATGATTCAAGACCTTCAGAGAACAATTAGCACCTCTACTTAAGGCCTGTTTTAACTGGACTCTGGGGGAGGGGGGGGGGGGGTCTCCCACCGTCATGGAGAGAGGACATCATACGGAGAGAGGCCACCCTCCCAAAAGAGGGTAAAGATAAGAAAGAATGCAGTTCATATAGACCTATCTCAATTCTTAACACAGATTATAAATCATATGCATCAATAATAGCTAAAAGAATGGAAAACATAATCCCAGAATTGATTGATGGAGATCAAACTGGTTTCATACAAAATAGGCAGACACAGGACAACATAAGGAGAACACTACATGTCATGGACCACATTACTCAGAATAAGACAAGTGTAATATTAATCAGTCTAGATGCAGAAACAGCATTTGATTCAGTGGGATGGGATTATCTGTTCCAAATTATGGAAATATTTGCTTTCAACAAAGAAGTGATACAGTGCATCAAATCACTGTATTCATGTCTGACTGCTAGAATAAAGATAAATGGACATTTGACACAAATGATCAAATTAGAGCGAGGGGCAAGACAAGGCTGTAATCTTTCACCCACACTCTTCTCCTTGTACCTCGAACCATTAGCACAGGCAATAAGACAGTACCCAACCTTAGAGGGAATAACAATAAGAGGCAGTGAACATAAGATATGCATGTATGCTGATGACGTTCTATTATTCCTTAAAGACCCAGGCTCAAGTGTACCCAGATTGATGGATGTTTTACATACATTTGGAACATATTCAGAGTATGTGCTTAACTTACACAAGACCCAAGCCCTAGTATATAATTATACCCCACAGGAAGAGCTGAAGAGTAGGTATAACTTCCACTGGACCTCTTCATCCATTAAATATCTTGGAGTATATCTACCAAAAGATACACCCAAACTTTATTACATGAATTATGATCACATCAACAAGAAAATATATAACGACCTAGACAGGTGGAATTCACTTCCCTTAGATCTTAGTAGTAGAATTGAAACAATCAAAATGAACATCCTGCCGAGGTTACTGTATTTGTTCCAATCACTGCCCATAGAAATCCCGCCTAAACAGTTTAGTGAATGGGATAAACGGATATGAAGGTTTATCTGGAACAGTAAGAGACCAAGAACTAGATATACAACATTACAATTACCAAACAACTGTGGGGCGTGGCCTTACCAAACCTAAAATATTATTTTGGGTCAGCCCAATGAGACCACTGGTGTGTTGGTGAAATTCAGAATAGGAATCCAAATGGAAAGACATCGAGACTACTCTGACAGAGACACACATACAGTCAGTTTAGGGAAATAAGGGCATGGTAAAATAAATATACAATAGACAAAATCAGTGGATTAATTTCTCTCTGAAGACATGGTTTAGGGTAGTTAAGCAAAATAATTTAGACAGAGAGATCAAACTGCTGAGTTGGCCCGCATACGACCCCAGCTTCATCCCTGCAACTCAGGACAGCATATTTAAACATCATTCAGTACAATTATGAGGAATGGGAACCTAGACTTCCAGGACTTAAGTAAAAAAACATGGCTTGGATAAACAAGATTTTTACAGATACCTACAATTTCAACACTATTTTTTAAGGGTGATAAAAGTGACGGACCCTCAAGCACCTCCAAAATGAATCCAAGTATTCACTAACTCATACAACTTGGGGAGTAACAAAAAAACTTTTTCAAATCTCTACCTGGGTATTCAACCCTCAAAGAAACATTCTACAAACACTATTAAACAGAAATGGGAGGAGGAACTTAACATTGAAATAACTAATGAAACATGGTTGAACATACTGTATGTGACTCAACAAAGCTCCACCAACTCAAGATCATGGAGAGAATTCTGTTGGAAGAATGTTATACGTTTCTTCATAACACCTAAACTGAAATCAAAAGACTGACTCCCTACACCCTTGTTGGAGAGAATGCTGTCTTGAGGGTGGATCACTCTCATATCTTTTGGACTTGCCCCGCAATCAAAACTTAGAGAAGAGAAATAAGAGAAATAAGATCTAACATGGGATTTGACATAGAACAAACATTCATTTCTTTGTACTTGGGTGAAATACCTGATGACTTACACAATAGAGAAAAGTACCTCTTGAGGGTCCTACTGGCAGCCAGTAAAAGACTATCACTAGGAAATGGCTACAAAAAGACCCTCCCACAGTGACACAATGGATAGACATTGTAGAAGAAATACACCACATGTAGTGTATGACCTTTGCTTTAAGAACTCAACAGGAGAGAGGTCAAGAATACTGGGAAAAATGGGTTTCGTACTTGAAAATGGTCTAATTCAAAGATGTAAATGTAACTAATATGATGAAATGATGATGAAGGTATGAAGTGCGCTGTAACTGCCAGATCTTTTTTTGTTCTTTTATTTTACATTATATGTACTATCTTTGTGTTCCTACAATAAAAACAAAGTATTAATAATTAAAAAGTAAATGTCCTTGTTCTTGAAAGAAAAGCACATTTTTTGTACAATAAAATAACATCAAATTGATCAGAAATACAGTGTAGATATTGTTAATGTTGTAAATGACTGCTATAGCTAGAAACAGCTGATTTTCTATGAAATATCTACATAGGCGTACAGAGGCCCATTATCAGCAACCATCACTCCTGTGTTCCAATGGCACGTTGTGTTTAGCTAATCTAAGTTGATCATTTTAAAAGGCTGATTGATCATTGGAAAAGGCTTTGGCAATTATGTTAGCAGGGCTGAAAACGTTTTTTGTTCTGATTAAAGAAGCAATAAAACTGTCCTTCTTTAGACTAGTTGAGTATCTGGAGCATCAGCATTTCTGGGTTCGATTACAGGCTCAAAATGGCCAGAAACAAATAACTTTCTTCTGAAACCTGTCAGTTTATTCTTGTTCTGAGAAATTAAGGCTATTCCATGCGAGAAATTGCCAAGAAACTGAAGATCTCGTACAACGCTTTGTACTACTCCCTTCACAGAACAGCGCAAACTGGCTCTAACCAGAATAGAAAGAGTGGGAGGCCCTGGTGCACAACTGAGCAAGAGGACCAGTACATTAGAGTGTCTAGTGGGAGATACAGATGCCTCACAAGTCCTCAACTGGCAGCTTCATTAAATAGTAACCGCAAAACACCAGTCTCAACGTCAACAGTGAAGAGGCGACTCTGGGATACTGGCCTTCTAGGCAAAGTATGAGCTTTCAGGGAGCTGCCATTTGTTGGACTATTTGAGAAGAGTTGGGTTGAAGCATTAGGTTGCAACGAGCAGGACAAACTGAATTGCTTTCATGGAGGACTGGCTTGAATTTCATCATGAGCAAAAGCGATTGGTTTTCTAGCTAAAGTTGCAAAGGGTCCATTTAATAGAGACCAAATTGATCAAAGGGTGTGGTAGTAACAGCATGACCAGTGGCATCTACTGGTCAAAATCTGGTACTTTTTACACTCATTTATGGGGAAATGCAAGCGACTTCAATGGCTAATTTCTCTGAAACCCCCCCCCATCAAATTCACTGAGAATGCGGTTTTAACCAATGGCATTCAGGATTTTGTATAATGAGTATTATATTAATCCTATAAATGGCCAATCCATTAGCTTCATTTCTCAGAGTTCAATTAATCTTTCAACAAAGTAATATATGTTTCTAACTCCTGAAAAGATTTCAGAACAATTTAAGATGGTGGGTGTCAAACCTTTTTTAGATGGAACAACTCCGATGTCATTCGGAAATGGGATTTATTTTTCCTCTCCTCTCCCCCTTTCCTCGCCTCCTCCAGAGCGTTGGCAGGGAGAGGGAATAGAACAACAGAGGAGAAGGGGAAACTGGCAGCCTGTGTATTTCCTACATGCACAGTGTGTTATTCTGAAGTAGGAGACCATGTGCAACAGTTTAAGTGCTGGACCGGACCAGGCTGCACACACCCCAGGTCAGGGTTCTAGTCCCCCAGCTCTGATCCATGGGAGGCTGCCCTAATATGGACATCATACAGGGAGATGTGTTGGAGATGTTGGAGAAGACGGGGACTGTTGTCTAAGGCAGGGTTTCCCAAACTCGGTCCTGTGCCCCCCCGGGTGCACATTTAGGTTTTTCCCTAGCACTACACAGCTGATTAAAATAATCAAAGTTTAATGATGAGTAGGTTATTTGAATCAGCTGTGTTCTGCTCGGGCAAAAAAACAAACATGCACCCAGGGAGAGCCCCAGGACCGGGTTTGGGAAGCTCTGATCTAAGGTACAACATGGAGAACATGACTGATAAGCAGTATCATGGAATGATATCCCAACTACTGTGGATTAAAATGTATGCGTCTTTTGGGGTTGATGTTTGAGAATTTATGTTCATTTCTGGGTTGCCACTATATGTGTACGTTTTGGATTGGCCTACTGCCTGATATTTGCTTGTTACCTTAACATGTTTGTATTTTCGTGTTGATTCACATCGTCCACGATGATATGCGTGTTTAGGATGTGTGTTGATGTAAATGAAGTCCGCCATTAGGACGTTTTAGCAAGTTTTCGCATTAATGATTTAAAAAATCAAAAATGATATTTTACTTTATTTCAGCCATCCCAGCATTCAACACCTATAGCACTATCAGTGTTACTTTTTAATAGGGCGGGTTATCAAACCCCCTGATGAATTACTATCTAAAGCAGCCAAGCCTGGCTTGATGAAAGGACTGTACAGATTTAGAGCATCATCCACCAGGCTAGTGGGGAGCTCCCAATAGCAGGCCAAATATACTCAAATATATATTCTCAAACAAGCTGGCCTTGCCAACTACAACACTCATATTTATTTATTTATCTGGATTTCCTGTATACTTGTTGGGACTAGGAGCTGGGGGGGCAGAGCCGTCGTCTATCTGACAGAGAGAGAGAGAGAGAGAGAGAGAGAGAGAGGTCTTGGTCTCATAATGAGACTGCTCTGTTTCTTCTCCCTCCCTCCATCCCTTCCTCCTTCCATCCTGATGGTGGACCTGGCAGCTGCCCCTCAGCCCAGGAATGCAGCACCAGAGCTGGCAAGAGTGGGGCGGGGCTTGGCTAGGCTCTGTGATGTGTGAAAAGCCAACATGCTGTGTATGTGCAGGTGTTTTTGTGTATCCATGGCCTGTGTACGTCTGTCTGTGTCTGTCTGCACAAGTGGGTGTCTGTGTCTGTCTATATGTGTTTCTGTATGTGTGTGTGTCTCTGTGCCCGTCCGAGCGATGTGAGAGCCATACATGTTTGTGTATGTTTGCATGTGTGCGTGCCTGTGTGATTATCAGGGGGAAGGAAGTTGACAAGTTTTTCTGATTACTTACAGGAATAGGGGGAAATTCTGTACACTGTGTGAATGAGGTACTTATTACACCATTGTTTACCAATGGAAGGTTAGCTGTCTCTGTCCCTCAATTTCTCCCTTTTCCTTTGATAATCATCTTCCTTGATGGATGGTGTGCTGCCTGTAATCTCTCCTGTAGAGTGAGATGATGGTGAATTCTCACTTGGGGAGACCTTTATTCAACCTTTGTACAAAATATACTGTCTGTAGGTACTGACCTTGTGGTTCACAATGTGTTGTACTTTGGGTTGTTCAAATCAAATCAAATCAAATTTTATTTGTCACATACACATGGTTAGCAGATGTTAATGCGAGTGTAGCGAAATGCTTGTGCTTCTAGTTCCGACAATGCAGTGATAACCAACAAGTAATCTAACTAACAATTCCAAAACTACTGTCTTATACACAGTGTAAGGGGATAAAGAATATGTACATAAGGATATATGAATGAGTGATGGTACAGAGCAGCATACAGTAGATGGTATCGAGTACAGTATATACATATGAGATGAGAATGTAGACAAAGTAAACAAAGTGGCATAGTTAAAGTGGCTAGTGATACATGTATTACATAAGGATGCAGTCGATGATGTAGAGTACAGTATATATGTATGCATATGAGATGAATAATGTAGGGTAAGTGTTACGAATCCCTTTTGGCCCGACAGTCTAGGGGGGGATGGTAATGAGACCCGTAACATAACTCATGCAAATTATTATTGTGACAAAGTAAAAGTGTGCACGAAATAACCACGACAACAGAAATCTACCGTCAAACTCTAGGTTTATTTATAAACGCACGGTAATGGGGGGCGCAGGAAAAGGGGCTGAGCTGGACCCAAGGAAAGAAACAATAAGCATCCAAAACACCCCTAAGCTAGACTAGCCTACTTTAACAACAGCTAACTAACTAACCAAAAATACAGTGGGTGGTCCGCCCAGTTCTAACTAGTGTATTTAACAAAGTTCACCTACGGGTAGTGTATGCCCATGGGCGACTTGTCTTGGTTTCCCCTTTTCCCACCAGCAACAAACAAACACCATAGCCAAAAACAATACTCACAGGTGATGACAAAGTGCTATGGAGGTGCTTTAAACAAAAGAGAGGTTAAGACACAAAGCGAGAGTGAAACACAGAGACCTACAGACATGGCATTTACAGAGAGATTGAGCTAGAGATTGAGCTAGAGATTGCTAGAGATTGCTCCAGAGCAAACAAATGATGGGGTTTTTAAACCATGGGGAAGGAACTGTGATAGGGTAGGAAATAGGAGGTGTGTCTTCTGATTGATGATTGATTGTTGACTGATTGGGGAGTGATGATTTTCACCTGTGAGGGGAGAAGGAGAGAAAAGAAACACACACACAGGATACACACACACAGGATAACTGTATCCGTAACAGTAAGTAACATTATATAAGGTAGCATTGTTTAAAGTGGCTAGTGATATATTTACATCATTTCCCATCAATTCCCATTATTAAAGTGGCTGGAGTTGGGTCAGTGTCAATGACAGTGTGTTGGCAGCAGCCACTCAATGTTAGTGGTGGCTGTTTAACAGTCTGATGGCCTTGAGATAGAAGCCGTTTTTCAGTCTCTCGGTCCCAGCTTTGATGCACCTGTACTGACCTCGCCTTCTGGATACTTTGGGTTGTTGCCTGGGATGTCTCGTTCAACCCAGTAGGATTGCATTTGACATGACAATACTTCATTTGTGCATGTATTTAAGGCACACTGTTTTACAGATGGTCTCAATATGATGTATCTTCATGATCTCGATTTCTACAATTTTGATAGCAAATATGATACGCACTGCCATTTGAGTTTGGGTAAAATCTATGAAAGGCCCTTTCTTTATAGCCCAATAAATCAAGTATTGTTTGAAAATGGGTAGTAAGTCACTGATCATTTGAAAGGACAGTAGTTCAAATAAATTCCTTCCATAAAACCCCCATAGTCTGCTGCATTATCGGGCTAAATTAGCATTGATTGACAGTTAATTGGTAATTGTTTGAATAGAGAGCAGTTTCTATATATAGAACAATAATTCTCCTTTATTCCATGACCAACTATAGTCTCTTCCATCTTCAATCCATCATCTGCAGGGGAAGAATTTGAAGTTCATTATTTGAGTAAACTTCCCCGTGTCCAAAATAGATACTGGTCTCGCATAACGGAGCTTTGTGCCATAAAAGAGCCTCCCGAATTTTACAGGGGATCTTTTTTTGACCAGAAGTTTCTCTCAGGTGTGTAAGTTTTTGTGATTCTTTTGTTGTTTATTTTTTACTTTATTTTCTCAATGTATCCGCTATCATTCCTTACAACCGACAAAAACTTTTGAACATCGGCAGTTACTTACAGTACTTCAATTCCAGCTTCAACTTTGACTTATCTGCTGTGGGCTCTTTCTGTAATTCTGACCCAATTTTTGGGCTATCCAAGAGGAAATTACAACATAACAGAGGCAAGAGAGGGGGGATCCTGGTGAGATTAAGGCGAAGGGAGAACCGGCCACCTCTTCTCTCTATTCTACTGGCCAATCACTTGATAATAAGATGGATGACCTCCGATCGCAGATTTGCTACCAACGGGACTATCAAAACTGCAATATTCTCTCCTTTTCTGAAACATGGCTCTTGGATAAGATATCCCCCATGGCTATCCAACTCAATGGATTCTCCATTCACCGTGCCGACAGGAAAGTGGAATTGGGGAAATCGAGAGGGGAAGGGGTTTGCCTCAAGCGCAGTTGAAGTGTCAACCCATTGTTCACCCGTCTTGGAATTACTGATCAAATGCCAACCATGTTACTTCCCTAGGGAATTTTCAGCTGCTATCGTGACTGCTGAATACATTCCACCTCAGAACAAGAAAAATAACAAGCTTGCACTTAACGAACTGTACGAGGTTATAACTAAGCAAGAAAAATAACACGCTTGCACTTAACGAACTGTACGAGGTTATAACCAAGCAAGAAAAATAACACGCTTGCACTTAACGAACTGTACGAGGTTATAACCAAGCAAGAAAAAGTACATCCAGCGGCTACTTTTCTGCCTTGAAGGGCAGCATCCCGGAGTCGCCTCTTCACTGTTGACGTTGAGACTGGTGTTTTGCGGTTACTATTTAATGAAGCTGCCAGTTGAGGACTTGTGAGGCATCTGTTTCTCAAACTAGACACTCTAATGTACTTGTCCTCTTGCTCAGTTGTGCACTGGGGCCTCCCACTCCTATTTCTATTCTGGTTAAAGCCAGTTTGCGCAGTTCTGTGAAGGGAGTAGTATACAGCGTTGTACGAGATCTTCAGTTTCTTGGCAATTTCTCGCATGGAATAGCCTTCATTTCTCAGAACAAGAATAGACTGACAAGTTTCAGAAGAAAGTTATTTGTTTCTGGCCATTTTGAGCCTGTAATCGAACCCAGAAATGCTGATGCTCCAGATACTCAACTAGAAGGACAGTTTTATTGCTTCTTTAATCAGAACAAAAACTTTTTCCCAAAGCCTTTTCTAATGACCAATTAGCCTTTTAAAATGATCAACTTGGATTAGCTAAACACAACGTGTGTCACGGAGCTAGGAGTGGTGGGTGTGGAGTCAGGCACAGAGAACAGAAGGTTTTGGGTTTCCGTAATTTATTCCGGACAGAACAAGGTCACACCAAATAACAATAGGCAACAAATACTGACCTACCCAAAACAGGACACCAAAACAGTCCAACAAATAAACAAACGCAACCATCCACACACAGAACATAAAATAAGCCTGCACAAAAGCAGGCGGGCATAACCAGCTTAAATAGCCTTGAACAAACCCCAAACGAGATACAGGTGAAACCAATAAAGACATAACCAACAGAAAAGGAAGAGGGAATTGGTGGCAGCTAGTAGACCTGTGACGACGACCGCCGAGCGCCGCCCGAAAAGGAAGAGGAGCCACCTTCGGTGGAAGTCGTGACAACGTGCCATTGAAACACAGGAGTGATGGTTGATGATAATGGGCCTCTGTATGCTTACGTAGATATTCCATAAAACATCTGCTGTTTCCAGCTACAATAGACATTTACAACATTAAAGATACTGTATTTCTGATCAATTTGATGTTATTTGAATGGACAAAAAATGTGACTTTTCTTTCAAAAACAAGGACATTTCTAAGTGAACCAAACTTTAGAACGGAAGTGTGTGTTTAATAATAATAATATAATATAATAATATAAGATATTTTGGAGATGATTTCCTTTTCAAACAACCGAAAGTGAGCAGGTGTAATCTGAATAAAGGGGAAAAGGCCCTTCCTGAATATAGGATGAGACATTCCTACCAATTGACTAGAGAACCAGTTTGGATTTAAGTATAACTTTTGTATGACTGATGCCTGTAGTAAGAGGTCTAATGCTTTAATATTTAATCATTTCTGCCCACCGAATTCATATTCGTTATATAAATAGGCCCTTTTCATTTTATCTGGTTTGCCGTTCCAAATAAAATTGAATATTTTTTGTTCATATAATTTAAATAGCAGGTCACTAGGTGTAGGCAAAACCATAAGCAAATAGGTAAACTGTGATATAACTAAGGAGTTAATCGGGGTGATTTTTCCACAAATAGACAGGTATTTTCCTTTCCATGGTAGCAAGATCTTATCTATTTTTGCTAACTTTCTATAAACATTTATTGGAGTGAGATCATTTCTTTCTTTTGGGATTTGTATACTGAATATGTCCACATCCCCGTCAGACCATTTAATTGGTAAACTACATGGTAATGTAAAATGGTATTACATTTTTATTGATTACTGCATTGTTGGGGTCAGAACTTGCAGTAAAGGCATTTCATTGTACTTGTCATGTGACATTTACTTTTTAATATAATATTTTGACACAAACATGATTCTATCATGGCTGACGTTACACCCGGGAGATGGGAGGAATGGGGGAATGTTAACAGAATGATTTTCCTTGCTGAAAGACACGTCCAGCTTTGCCCACGTACCCTCTGGGTGTGTGTTAAGGGAACCCAACCCATGCTGTCAGTCTCACTCTCTGCATGTGGAGCTGTACTCAACACACACACTCAGCTCTCAAGATGAGATGATGTCTCATTCACATAAAGAAACAAGAGGCTAGCTTCAACAAGATAACTGTCCAAAACCTGCATTAGCAATGTTGGAACTATGAATGTTTGTTTACACAAATCCTGGCCACGCTACCTGATGTCTTATTCTGAAAAATGAAAGTAGGTCTATTCATCGAAATGGAATACGGCCTTCGGAAAGTATTCGGCACCTCGACTTTTTCCACATTTTGTTACGTTACAGCCTTTTTCTAAAATGCATTCAATTGTTTTTTCCTCTCATAAATCTACACGCAATACCCCATAATGACAATGCAAAAGCAGGTTCTATAAATGTTTGCTAATTTATTAAAAATCAAATAAATAAATATGACATTTACATAAGTATTCAGACCCTTTACTCAGTACTTTGTTGCAGCACCTTTGGCAGCGATTGCAGTATCAAGAGTTCTTGGGTATGACACTACAATCTTGGCACACCTGTATTTGTGGAGTATCTCCAATTCTTCTTGGGTATGACACTACCAGCTTGGCACACCTGTATTTGGGGATTTTCTCCCATTCTTCTCTGCAGAACATCTCAAGCTCTGTCAGGTTGGATGGAGAGCGTTCCTGCACAGCTATTTTCAGGACTCTCCAGAGATGTTCAGTCGTGTTAAAGGCTGGGCTCTGGCTGGGCCACTCAAGGACATTCAGAGATTTGTCCTGAAGCCACTCCTGCATCGTCTTGGCTGTGTGCTTAGGGTCGTTTTCCTGTTGGAAGGTTAAACTTCGCCCCAGTCTGAGGTCCTGAGTGCTCTGGAGCAGGTTTTCATCAAGGATCACTCTGTACTTTGCTCCGTTCATAATTCCCTCGATCCTGACTAGTCTCCCTGTCCCTGCTGCTGAAAACATCCCCACAGTGTCATGCTGCCACCACCATGCTTCACCATTGGGATGGTGCAATATTTCCTCCAGACGTGACACTTGGCATTCAGGCCAAAGAGTTCAATCTTGGTTTCATCAGACCAGAGAATCTTGTTTCTCATGGTCTGAGAGTCGTTTAGAAGCCTTTTGGCAAACTCCAAGCGGGCTGTCATGTGCCTTTTACTGAGGAGTGACTTCTGTCTGGTCACTCTACCATAAAGGCCTGATTGGTGGAGTGCTGCAGAGATGAATGTCCTTCTGGAAGGTTCTCCCATCTCCACAGAGGAACTCTGGAGCTTTGTCAGAGAGACCATCGGTTTCTTGATCACCTCCTTGACCATGGCGCTTCTCGCCCAATTGCTCAGTTTGGCCGGATGGCCAGCTGTCAGAAGAGCTTTGGTGGTTCCAAACTTCTTCCATTTAGAATGATGGAGTCCACTGTGTTCTTGCGGCCCTTCAATGCTGCCAACATTGTTTGGTACTCTTCCCCAGATCTGTGCCTTGACACAATCCTGTCTCTGTGCTCTACGGACAATTCCTTCGACCTCATGGCTTGGTTTTTGCTCTGACATGCACTGTCAACTGTGGGACCTTATATAGACATGTATGTGCCTTTCCAAATCATGTCCAATCAATTGAATTTACCACAGGTGGACTCCAATCAAGTTGTAGAACATTCTCAAGATGATCAATGGAACAGGATGCACCTGATCTCAATTTCGAATCTCATCGTAAAGGGTCTGAATACTTGTAAATAAGGTATTTCTGTTTTTTTTTTCATGAATTTGCTAACATGCTTTGTCATTATGGGGTATTGTGTGTAGATTTGAGGATTTAAAAAAATCAATTTTTGAATAAGGCTGTAACGTAACAAAATGTTCTTTCAAAATGCAGGGTAACTAATAGTACTGATCCTGATTCAAGTTCTATGCATACGCCTGCTGTCTGTTGGTACCTGAGGGCAGTCTTATGAACTGTGCCTGAATCTACTTTCTCAGATTTGTTTATCAAGGCCTAGATATGTAAAGCACTACCTCTCCTCTCCTCCCTAATTTTGTGCTAAGGAATTTCATCATGATGAGATTCCCCAGGTGGGTTTAATCAAATCTCCTCATCACGAATGTTTAACTACTAACTATGTTCCCTCGGGTGTTACCCAATCCACAACCCAGTCTTAGACCATCATAATGTATTCAGAATATGCAGACTGACTCTGGCTAATGTGTTCTGAACGGCAAAACTGACGCATACACTGGTCTGTTCCGTTACATCATCACTGTGACCTGACACAGCAGAACGGAGGGGTTGTTAAGGGTCACATGTTGATGATCCATAGACTTTGGTTCATAATACACATTTTATATATTACATTTTTCCCTCCATATTTGGGGTTCAGTTTGGTTGCTTTATCTCTTGATGTCTCCCTCCCCTTCTCTCAGTCTGTCTTTCAGTCTCTCTCTTGCTGCCTCTCTCCTCTCTCTTGCTGCCTCTCTCCTCTCTCCTGCTGCCTCTCTTCTCTCTCTTGCTGCCTCTCTCCTCTCTCTTGCTGCCTCTCTCTTGCTGCCTCTCTCCTGCTGCCTCTCTTCTCTCTCTTGCTGCCTCTCTCCTCTTTCTTGCTGCCTCTCTCTTGCTGCCTCTCTCATCTCTTGCTGCCTCTCTCTCTCTCTTGCTGCCCCTCTTCTCTCTCTTACTGCCTTTCTCCTCTCTCTTGCTGCCTCTCTCCTCTCTTGCTGCCTCTCTCCTCTCTGTTGCTGCCTCTCTCCTCTCTTTGCTGCCTCTCTTCTCTCTCTTGCTGCCTTTCTCCTCTATGTTGCTGCCTCTCTCCTCTCTCTTGCTGCCTATCTCTTGCTGCCTCTCTCCTCTCTGTTGCTGTCTCTCTATGTTTCTGCATCTCTTCTTTTTCTTGCTGCCTCTCTTCTCTCTCTTGCTGCCTCTCTCCTCTCTCTTGCTGCCTCTCTCTTGCTGCCTCTCTCCTCTCTCTTGCTGTCTCTCTTCTCTCTCTTGCTGCCTCTCTCTTGCTGCCTCTCTCCTCTCTTGCTGCCTCTCTCCTCTCTGTTGCTGCCTCTCTCCTCTCTTGCTGCCTCTCTCCTCTCTCTTGCTGCCTCTCTCCTCTCTTGCTGCCTCTCTCCTCTCTCTTGCTGCCTCTCTTCTCTCTCTTGCTGCCTTTCTCCTCTCTCTTGCTGCCTCTCTCTTGCTGCCTCTCTCTTGCTGCCTCTCTCCTCTCTCTTGCTGCCTCTATATGTTTCTGCCTCTCTTCTCTATGTTGCTGCCTCTCTTCTTTCTCTTGCTGCCTCTCTTATCTCCTTCTTGCTGCCTCTTCTCTCTCTTGCTGCCTCTCTCCTCTCTCTTGCTGCCTCTCTCCTCTCTCTTGCTGCCTCTCTCCTGTCTTGCTGCCTCTTTTCTCTTTCTTGCTGCCTCTCTTCTTTCTCTTTCCGCCTCTCCTCTCTCTCTCGCCACCTCTCATCTCTCTCTCGTCTCCTCTCTCTTGCTGCCTCTCTTCTCTCTCTTGCTTCCTCTCTCCTCTCTCTTGCTGCCTCTCTCTTGCTGCCTCTCTTCTCTCTCTTGCTGCCTCTCTCCTCTCTCTTGCTGCCTCTCTCTTGCTGCCTCTCTCATCTCTTGCTGCCTCTCCTCTCTCTTGCTGCCCCTCTTCTCTCTCTTACTGCCTTTCTCCTCTCTCTTGCTGCCGCTCTCCTCTATGTTGCTGCCTCTCTCTCTCCTCTCTCTTGCTGCCTCTCTCCTCTCTCCTGCTGCCTCTCTCCTCTCTCCTGCTGCCTCTCTTCTCTCTCTTGCTGCCCCTCTCCTCTCTCTTGCTGCCTCTCTCCTCTCTCTTGCTGCCTCTCTCCTCTTTCTTGCTGCCTCTCTTCTCTCTCTTACTGCCTCTCTCCCCTCTTGCTGCCTCTCTCCTCTCTGTTGCTGCCTCTCTCCTCTCTCTTGCTGCCTCTCTCCTCTCTCTTGCTGCCTATCTCTTGCTGCCTCTCTCCTCTCTGTTGCTGTCTCTCTATGTTTCTGCCTCTCTTCTCTATGTTGCTGCCTCTCTTCTTTCTCTTGCTGCCTCTCTTCTCTCTCTTGCTGCCTCTCTCCTCTCTCTTGCTGCCTCTCTCTTGCTGCCTCTCTCCTCTCTTGCTGCCTCTCTCCTCTCTGTTGCTACCTCTCTCCTCTCTCTTGCTGCCGCTCTTCTCTCTCTTGCTGCCTCTCTCCTCTATGTTGCTGCCTCTCTCCTTTCTCTTGCTGCCTATCTCTTGCTGCCTCTGTCCTCTCTCTTGCTGCCTCTATATGTTTCTGCCTCTCTTCTTTCTCTTGCTGCCTCTCTTATCTCTCTTGCTGCCTCTCTCCTCTCTTTTGCTGCCTCTCTCCTCTCTCTTGCTGCCTCTCTCCTCTCTCTTGCTGCCTCTTCTCTCTCTTGCTGCCTCTCTCCTCTCTCTTGCTGCCTCACTTCTCTTTCTTGCTGCCTCTCTCTTGCTGCCTCTCTCCTCTCTCTTGCTGCCTCTCTCTTGCTGCCTCTCTATGTTTCTGCCTCTCGTCTCTATGTTGCTGCCTCTCTTAGTTCTCTTGCTGCCTCTCTTCTTTCTTTTACTGCCTCTTTTTTTTTTTCTCTTGCTGCCTCTCTCCTCTATGTTGCTGCCTCTCTCCTCTCTCTTGCTGCCTCTCTCTTGCTGCCTCTCTATGTTTCTGCCTCTCGTCTCTATGTTGCTGCCTCTCTTATTTCTCTCTGCTGCCTCTCTTCTTTCTCTTACTGCCTCTTCTTTCTCTTGCTGCCTCTCTCTTGCTGTCTCTCTTCTCTCTCTTGCTACCTCTCTTCTCTATGTTGCTGCCGCTCTCCTCTCTCTTGCTGCCTCTCTCTCTCCTCTCTCTTGCTGCCTCTCTTCTCTATGTTGCTGCCTCTCTCCACTCTCTCGCTGCCTCTCTCCTCTCTCTTGCTGCCTCTCTCCTCTCTCTCGCTGCCTCTCTCCTCTCTCTTGCTGCCTCTCTCCTCTCTCTTGCTGCCTCTCTCCTCTCTCTTGCTGACCCTCTCCTCTCTTGCTGCCTCTCTTCTCTCTCTTGCTGCCTCTCTCCTCTCTCTTACTGCCTCTCTCCTCTCTCTTACTGCCTCTCTTGTCTCTCTTGCTGCCTCTCTTCTCTATGTTGCTTCCGCTCTCCTCTTTGTTGCTGCCTCTCTTCTCTCTCTTGCTGCATCTCTCCTCTCTCTTACTGCCTCTCTCCTCTCTCTTGCTGCCTCTCTCCTCTATGTTGCTGCCTCTCTCCTCTCTTGCTGCCTTTCCTCTCTCTCTTGCTGCCTCTCCTCTCTCTTGCTGCCTCTCTCCTTTCTCTTGCTGCCTATCTCTTGCTGCCTCTGTCCTCTCTCTTGCTGCCTCTATATGTTTCTGCCTCTCTTCTCTCTCTTGCTGCCTCTCTCCTCTCTTTTGCTGCCTCTCTCCTCTCTCTTGCTGCCTCTCTCCTCTCTCTTGCTGCCTCTTCTCTCTCTTGCTGACTCTCTCCTCTCTCTTGCTGCCTCACTTCTCTTTCTTGCTGCCTCTCTCTTGCTGCCTCTCTCCTCTCTCTTGCTGCCTCTCTCTTGCTGCCTCTCTTCTCTCTCTTGCTACCTCTCTTCTCTCTCTTGCTGCCTCTCTCCTCTCTCTTACTGCCTCTCTTGTCTCTCTTGCTGCCTCTCTTCTCTATGTTGCTTCCGCTCTCCTCTCTGTTGCTGCCTCTCTTCTCTCTCTTGCTGCCTCTCTCCTCTCTCTTACTGCCTCTCTCCTCTCTCTTGCTGCCTCTCTCCTCTATGTTGCTGCCTCTCTCCTCTCTTGCTGCCTCTCCTCTCTCTCTTGCTGCCTCTCCTCTCTCTTGCTGCCTCTCTTCTCTCTCTTGCTGCCTCTCTTCTCTCTCTTGCTGCCTCTCTTCTCTCTCTTGCTGCCTCTGTCCTCTCTCTTACTGCCTCTCTCCTCTCTCTTGCTGCCTCTCTTCTCTCTCTTGCCGCCTCTGTCCTCTCTCTTGCTGCGTGTCTCCTCTCTCTTGCTGCGTCTCTTCTCTGTCTTGCTGCCTCTCTTCTCTCTCTTGCCGCCTCTCTCTTGCTGCGTGTCTCCTCTCTCTTGCTGCCTCTCTCCTCTCTCTTGCTGCCTCTCTCCTGTCTTGCTGCCTCTTTTCTCTTTCTTGCTGCCTCTCTTCTTTCTCTTTCCGCCTCTCCTCTCTCTCTTTCCGCCTCTCCTCTCTCTCTCGTCGCCTCTCTCCTCTCTCTTGCTGCCTCTCCTCTCTCTTGCTGCCTCTCTTCTCTCTCTTGCTGCCTCTCTCCTCTCTCTTACTGCCTCTCTCCTCTCTCTTGCTGCCTCTCTCCTCTATGTTGCTGCCTCTCTCCTCTCTTGCTGCCTTTCCTCTCTCTCTTGCTGCCTCTCTCCTCTCTCTTGCTGCCTCTCTTCTCTCTCTTGCTGCCTCTCTTCTCTCTCTTGCTGCCTCTCTTCTCTCTCTTGCCACCTCTGTCCTCTCTCTTACTGCCTCTCTCCTCTCTCTTGCTGCCTCTCTTCTCTCTCTTGCCGCCTCTGTCCTCTCTCTTGCTGCGTGTCTCCTCTCTCTTGCTGCGTCTCTTCTCTGTCTTGCTGCCTCTCTTCTCTCTCTTGCCTCTCTCTCTCTTGCTGCGTGTCTCCTCTCTCTTGCTGCCTCTCTCCTCTCTCTTGCTGCCCTCTCTCCTGTCTTGCTGCCTCTTTTTCTCTTTCTTGCTGCCTCTCTTCTTTCTCTTCCTCCTCTCCTCTCTCTCTCTTTCCGCCTCTCCTCTCTCTCTCTGCCTCTCTTATCTCTCCGCCTCTCTCTCTCTCTCTTGCTGCCTCTCTCTCTCTCTCTTGCCTCTCTCTTCTCCTCTCTCTCTCGCCTGCCCTCTCTCTCTCTCTCTGCCGCCTCTACTCTCTCTCTCTTTCCGCCTCTCCTCTCTCTCTCGCCGCCTCTCTTCTCTCTCTTGCTGCCTCTCTCCTCTCTCTTGCCGCCTCTCTCCTCTCTCTTGCCGCCTCTCCTCTCTCTCTCGCCGCCTCTCCTCTCTCTTGCTGCCTCTCTCCTCTCTCTTGCTGCCTGTCTCCTCTCTCTTGAATGCTGTGTCTTTCTCTATGTCACTCTCTGTCTCCCACTCTCGGAGCTTTGTGTTGTCTTGCTCATTCTCTCATTGTCTGTCTGTCTGTCTGTCTGTCTGTCCTCTCCTCTCCTCTCCTCTCCTCTCCTCTCCCTTCCCTTTATGTGGATCGTCTTCAAAGATGACAGTAAGTATGTTCATATGAGCGTTTGGCTGGGCTGAACAGTAGCTGGTTTGTGTTATTGAATAATCACCAATCAACAACCCAAGCTGTGACATGGGCTGTCATTACACCAGTATGCCAGGGAGAATGCTTGGCACAGCGGATAAACCTCTTCCAATCCACTTTTAACAGCAGCCCTCTGCTGTTAAAAGCAGCCCTCTTGTCTCAGCAGCCCTCTGAGACAAGACAGGAGAGCCACTGACAGTACAGGCCACACACACAAATACACAGGCCTAGCCGACTAAACTCAACTCCAGATGAGGAATAGTGAAATTTCAAATGCCCATCTCTAAGTGTAATTGCGGGCTATTCTTTTGGTGCTGAAATCAGCCGTTTTCCATTAAAATGTCGGAGCTCCACTCTGCCCATACTAGTTGCTGCTCAACTCCATCATACATCATAGAGTTGAGTTTAATCGGCTAATACAGGCCAAGACATGCACAGAGACAAGTGGAGAAAACACAGCGCGACATGTGGACTGCCTGTACCTGCCTCACACACACACACGCTCGCTACATGCATCATTTGAATATAATAGTGGTCTATTGAGGTTGAGATGAATAATGGACAGGGGGATTATGAGCTGACTGGAGCTGCTGAGTGTTGGTGGCTGTGTGTGTGTGTGTGTGTGTGTGTGTGTGTGTGTGTGTGTGTGTGTGTGTGTGTGTGTGTGTGTGTGTGTGTGTGTGTGTGTGTGGCATTCATCTGTGCTGTCAGTGCAGCCATCTTTCTCTCATTAGTTTCCTGGAGCCCTGAGTGGGGCCCCTGGAGCATTCATTATACAGAGAGAGGACCTTCCGTGTGTCGGGTAACAGACAGAGGGCTTCAGTTATTACAGAGGCTGTTCCCTCTGGACTGGCTGGCTTTTCATCACTCCTTCCTCCACTAGACCAAATAGGGAATCCTGAGGACGAAGGGGCCTGCTGACCCCCACACACACACACATTCCATACCACAAAAGGAGGGACTTGAAGAATGAGAGAAGATTTTAATGACACGCTTCGCAGGCTCTCGTTTCCTGCCACCCGACGGCAGGAGCTGTCCGTTACTGTGATAGACGGCTCCATTTTCCAAATATTGTTTCATATCAGGCCTGAGACATTAGAGAATGACAGCGCCTGTTACCGCGTGATGGATGGACCTCTTTGAATAGACCATCAGGGGAAGGATGAGGTCGCCACCACAGCAGTACTTTCTCTTTCCTCCTCTCCTCCTTCCCTCCTTCCTTCCTTCCTTCCCCCCAGGGCTTTCAAATTAAACTTGTTCTAATTAAAAATGTGGCAACGTAGATCTTATGAAAAATGTTGAGGGAAGTTTGCTTTTTATCTTTGTTCTTTGGTTGTGGAGTGGACATGGCCTTTTCATTTGGACAGGCAGGGCACTGAGCAGGAGGAGGGGGAAACAGGGCAGGGACTTTTCATTTGGACAGGCAGGGCACTGAGCAGGGGGAGGGGGAAACAGGGCCTTTTCATTTGGACAGGCAGGGCACTGAGCAGGGGGAGGGGGAAACAGGGCCTTTTCATTTGGACAGGCAGGGCACTGAGCAGGAGGAGGGGGAAACAGGGCCTTTTCATTTGGATAGGCAGGGCACTGAGCAGGGGGAGGGGAAACAGGGCCTTTTCATTTGGACAGGCAGGGCACTGAGCAGGGGAGGGGAAACAGGGCCTTTTCATTTGGAGGAGGAGGGCAGGCCATTTGAGCAGGGGAGGGAAACAGGGCCTTTTCATTTGGACAGGCAGGGCACTGAGCAGGGGGGAAACAGGGCCTTTTCATTTGGACAGGCAGGGCACTGAGCAGGGGAGGGGAAACAGGGCCTTTTCATTTGGACAGGCAGGGCACTGAGCAGGAGGAGGGGGAAACAGGGCCTTTTCATTTGGACAGGCAGGGCACTGAGCAGGGGAGGGGGAAACAGGGCCTTTTCATTTGGATAGGCAGGGCACTGAGCAGGGGAGGGGGAAACAGGGACTTTTCATTTGGATAGGCAGGGCACTGAGCAGGGGGAGGGGGAAACAGGGCCTTTTCATTTGGACAGGCAGGGCACTGAGCAGGAGGAGGGGGAAACAGGGGGCATCCAGAGTCTATTTTAATCCATCAAATGGACAGGGGAAGTTAGAAAACTGTTTTAAAGGCCAATATTATTAGCAATCAAATCAAAAATCAAATCAGATTGTACTTGTCACATGTGCTGAATACAACTGGTATAGACTTTAAAAAATACAAATACAACTGGTCTAGACTTTACTTTGAAATGCTCCCAGTACCAAGTATCAACTCACACCTAGGGGTCTCTACTTTATTTATTTCACATTTCCTATTTTCAGGGCCCTAACTACATTACTTTCACCAGCTGACATAAGAGTAGATATCATCTCGTAGAGACGCCTGCTGTGTTTGGGTTCTGGTGATGCAATAACAAAGAGTCGGTCAGTGGCTTTGATGTCGCAGATTGTGATCTCGATCCACAAACTGAATTTAATTGGGTAATTCTGATTGTTTATTACATAAAGCACCCAATTCCTTTAGATGTTTTTTACTCTCTGTAAATGGCCATTGCTCTGTAGATGGCTGATATGATTAAGGATAGTTAACTAAACGCGGAGTCTGCTGCCAGACCGTACTGAGGCCTGTTGAGGAGTCAGAGCTGGAGAGAGGGAGGTAGGTAGGGAGGGAGAGAAAGAAAGAAGAAGAGGATAGGGGGGCCATCCCTGTCGTACCGCACAATAGTCTTTTTCTATACATTTCTTAACAATATCCTGAGTTTTATTCTACTGTGGGTCTGAGTTAATGTGAATGAAAAGGCTGCTGATTGCAAAAGGCTACCGAAGCAACAGACTACTGAGTAGCAAATAAGAACGATCTGTCCTCATTTCAAGGATGATGAGATGATTTAAAGACGAGAGGAAAGTTTAGAAATCAGCTAAAGCTGGTTATTAAAGGGTGACATCAGTGTGGTAAAACCATAACTCTGGGATTGAAAACATTTTGCTGGATCTATGTGTGCTTTTCTAGTGGTTACTTAAAGTGTGACAAATAGCAGAGCCCTGCCTGTCCTCCAGAGAAACCGCTGTGGGTCTGTATCGCACAATGTTTATTTTCATTTTCATTCATCAGACTCCACTGTGGAAAATGTGCACTAGGATTGTTAAACTAGGGGTTAATGTATAGGTTTATATACGTTCAAAGTTCTGTTTGAGTAGAAAAGCAGTTGTGAGGGGTGAGAATTATTTGTGTGTGTGTGTTTGAGTGTGTGTGTGTTTGAGTGTGAGTGTGCTGGTTTGTAGGTGTTGTGTGCATCTGTGTGTGTGTGTTTGTTAGTTTATCATGCATGCTGTTGGCAGTAATGCGTCTTGGCATGTGTTTATGGCTAGGTTTGTGTCTGTTGATGTGTCTCCCTGTCTCCGTGTGCGTTTAACGCCAGTCTAAAGCTGGTGCTAAAACCAGTCTCAGTACGGGAAGACTAGAATTACTACTGCCATAACTCTCTCTCTCACTTTAGCTGAGGTATTTCAACACCCCCAAAGTGTGGCTTGTTAATCAATGTGAAATCCTGACCTTGCAAAGGCATCATAATCCATCCCTACATTTTCATAGGAGTAATTCAATTTCTCCAACCATCCATCACGTTTTATAGCCGAGTACATTATATATTTTAATGGTAGATGATGTGTGTTGTTGTTCCTTGAGCTAACTCCAGGAGGTGATTATGAATTGTTGCTATTCTGTGTGTGTGTCTGTGTGTGTGTGTGTGTGTGTGTGTGTGTGTGTGTGTGTGTGTGTGTGTGTGTGTGTGTGTGTCTCATAGTTTCTGGGCCTGGTTAAGCTCTCCCTGGAGTTCCAGTGTTGATGAGAGCTGAAGCCCTGCAGACATTAATGTGGGCACATTTATACTTACTTTAATGAAGTATTCATGCTAGTGGAGCATGGAGAGCACAAACAATAGGAGTGTTTGTATCAGTATTGATATCAGCAGGCAAATCCCAGCTGTACGGGGAGGAGGGAGGGAGATGCTGCCGAGTGCTAGGCTCCATCGACAGCCCAGACCGCCAGTATGTCTGCCTCTGTCGCCAGGCCCAGAGCGGCTACGCTAAATCAAATCAAATCAAATTTTATTTGTCACATACACATGGTTAGCAGATGTTAATGCGAGTGTAGCGAAATGCTTGTGCTTCTAGTTCCGACAATGCAGTGATAACCAACAAGTAATCTAACTAACAATTCCAAAACTACTGTCTTATACACAGTGTAAGGGGATAAGGAATATGTACATAAGGATATATGAATGAGTGATGGTACAGAGCAGCATACAGTAGATGGTATCGAGTACAGTATATACATATGAGATGAGTATGTAGACAAAGTAAACAAAGTGGCATAGTTAAAGTGGCTAGTGATACATGTATTACATAAGGATGCAGTCGATGATGTAGAGTACAGTATATACGTATGCATATGAGATGAATAATGTAGGGTAAGTAACATTATATAAGGTAGCATTGTTTAAAGTGGCTAGTGATATATTTACATAATTTCCCATCAATTCCCATTATTAAAGTGGCTGGAGTTGGGTCAGTGTCAATGACAGTGTGTTGGCAGCAGCCACTCAATGTTAGTGGTGGCTGTTTAACAGTCTGATGGCCTTGAGATAGAAGCTGTTTTTCAGTCTCTCGGTCCCAGCTTTGATGCACCTGTACTGACCTCGCCTTCTGGATGATAGCGGGGTGAACAGGCAGTGGTTCGGGTGGTTGATGTCCTTGATGATCTTTATGGCCTTCCTGTAACATCGGGTGGTGTAGGTGTCCTGGAGGGCAGGTAGTTTGCCCCCGGTGATGCGTTGTGCAGACCTCACTACCCTCTGGAGAGCCTTACGGTTGAGGGCGGAGCAGTTGCCGTACCAGGCGGTGATACAGCCCGCCAGGATGCTCTCGATTGTGCATCTGTAGAAGTTTGTGAGTGCTTTTGGTGACAAGCCAATTTCTTCAGCCTCCTGAGGTTGAAGAGGCGCTGCTGCGCCTTCTTCACGACGCTGTCAGTGTGAGTGGACCAATTCAGTTTGTCTGTGATGTGTATGCCGAGGAACTTAAAAGTTTCTACCCTCTCCACTACTGTTCCATCGATGTGGATAGGGGGGTGTTCCCTCTGCTGTTTCCTGAAGTCCACAATCATCTCCTTAGTTTTGTTGACGTTGAGTGTGAGGTTATTTTCCTGACACCACACTCCGAGGGCCTCTCACCTCCTCCCTGTAGGCCGTCTCGTCGTTGTTGGTAATCAAGCCTACCACTGTTGTGTCGTCTGCAAACTTGATGATTGAGTTGGAGGCGTGCGTGGCCACGCAGTCGTGGGTGAACAGGGAGTACAGGAGAGGGCTCAGAACGCACCCTTGTGGGGCCCCCGTGTTGAGGATCAGCGGGGAGGAGATGTTGTTGCCTACCCTCACCACCTGGGGCGGCCCGTCAGGAAGTCCAGTACCCAGTTGCACAGGGCGGGGTCGAGACCCAGGGTCTCGAGCTTGATGACGAGCTTGGAGGGTACTATGGTGTTGAATGCCGAGCTGTAGTCGATGAACAGCATTCTCACATAGGTATGCCTCTTGTCCAGGTGGGTTAGGGCAGTGTGGTTGAGATTGCATCGTCTGTGGACCTATTTGGGCGGTAAGCAAATTGGAGTGGGTCTAGGGTGTCAGGTAGGGTGGAGGTGATATGGTCCTTGACTAGTCTCTCAAAGCACTTCATGATGACGGAAGTAAGTGCTACGGGGCGGTAGTCGTTTAGCTCAGTTACCTTAGCTTTCTTGGGAACAGGAACAATGGTGGCCCTCTTGAAGCATGTGGGAACAGCAGACTGGTATAGGGATTGATTGAATATGTCCGTAAACACACCGGCCAGCTGGTCTGCGCATGCTCTGAGGGCGCGGCTGGGGATGCCGTCTGGGCCTGCAGCCTTGCGAGGGTTAACACGTTTAAATGTCTTACTCACCTCGGCTGCAGTGAAGGAGAGACCGCATGTTTTCGTTGCAGGCCGTGTCAGTGGCACTGTATTGTCCTCAAAGCGGGCAAAAAAGTTATTTAGTCTGCCTGGGAGCAAGACATCCTGGTCCGTGACTGGGCTGGGTTTCTTCTTGTAGTCCGTGATTGACTGTAGACCCTGCCACATGCCTCTTGTGTCTGAGCCATTGAATTGAGATTCCACTTTGTCTCTGTACTGACGCTTAGCTTGTTTAATAGCCTTGCGGAGGGAATAGCTGCATTGTTTATATTCGGACATGTTACCAGGAGGGGGCTGAGCACGCACCCTTGTGGGGTTAGTTTGTTTCTGTGAACGAAGGATCTGCACCACGGGGAAGCAATGGAAAGAGAAGAGAGGGAGGATTGGAGGAGACGAGAGATGTCCCCGTCCCAGGTCTGCTGATTGCTACCACATTGGGGATGGTTTGTGGGAGAGTGTACCCATGAATCATGGAGGCTGTGGGGTAGACTTCACTGGTCTGTCAGCTGGCTGGTTCAGCCCTGTGGCACTTCACCCTCTGCCCCTCAGGCAGCCCCTGAGGCAAGGACATATCCCTCAAATAAAATTCAATAAAATGTTATGTGTCACATACACATGGTTAGCAGATGTTAGCAGTTGTGAAGGCAGGTAGCCTAGTGGTTAGTGCGTTGGGCCAGTGACCGAAAGGTTGCTAGATCAAATCTCTGAGCTGATAAGGTTCAAAACTGTCGTTCTGCTCCTGAACGAGGCAGTTAACCCACTGTTCCTAAGGCGTCATTGTAAATAAGAATTTGTTCTTAACTGACTTGCCTAGTTAAATAAAATAAAAATTATAATAATGCGAGTGTAGCGAAATGCTTGTGCTTCTAATTAGTTCCGACAGTGCAGTAATATCTAGCAAATTCAAAACAACTACCTTATACACACAAATGTAAAGGGATGGAATAAGAATATGTATATGGATGAGCAATGGCCGTGCGGCATAGACAAGATCCAATAGATGGTATGAAATGCAGTATATACATATGTGATGAGTAATGTAGAATATGTAAACATTTTTAAAGTTGCATTATTTAAAGTGGCCAGTGATTTGGGTCTGTATATTAGCAGCAGCCTCTCTATGTTAGTGATGGCTGTTTAACAGTCTCTCAGTCCCTGCTTTGATGCACCTGTACTGACCTCGCCTTCTGGATGATAGCGGGATGAACAGGCAGTGGCTTGGGTGGTTGTTGTCCTTGATGATATTTTTGGCCTTTCTGTGTCATCGGGTGCTGTAGGTGTCCTGTAGGGTATGTAGTTTGCCCCTGGGGATGCGTCGTGCAGACCGTACTACCCTCTGGAGAGCCTTACATTTGAGCGAGGTGCAATTACCGTACCAGGCGGTGATACAGCCCGACAGGATGCTCTCGATTGTGCATCTGTAAAAGTTTGTGTTTAGAGTGTTTTACATTTACATTACATTTAAGTCATTTAGCAGACGCTCTTATCCAGAGCGAATTACAAATTGGTGCGTTCACCTTAAGACATCCAGTGGAACAGCCACTTTACAATAGTGCATCTAAATCTTTTAAGGGGGGTGAGAAGGATTACTTTATCCTATCCTAGGTATTCCTGAAAGAGTTGGGGTTTCAGGTGTCTCCGGAAGGTGGTGATTGACTCCGCTGTCCTGGCGTCGTGAGGGAGTTTGTTCCACCATTGGGGGGCCAGAGCAGCGAACAGTTTTGACTGGGCTGCGCGGGAACTGTACTTCCTCAGTGGTAGGGAGGCGAGCAGGCCAGAGGTGGATGAACGCAGTGCCCTTGTTTGGGTGTAGGGCCTGATCAGAGCCTGGAGGTACTGAGGTGCCGTTCCCCTCACAGCTCCGTAGGCAAGCACCATGGTCTTGTAGCGGATGCGAGCTTCAACTGGAAGCCAGTGGAGAGCGGAGGAGCGGGGTGACGTGAGAGAACTTGGGAAGGTTGAACACCAGACGGGCTGCGGCGTTCTGGATGAGTTGTAGGGGTTTAATGGCACAGGCAGGGAGCCCAGCCAACAGCGAGTTGCAGTAATCCAGACGGGAGATGACAAGTGCCTGGATTAGGACCTGCGCTGCTTCCTGTGTGAGGCAGGGTCGTACTCTGCGGATGTTGTAGAGCATGAACCTACAAGAACGGGCCACCGCCTTGATGTTAGTTGAGAACGACAGGGTGTTGTCCAGGATCACGCCAAGGTTCTTAGCGCTCTGGGAGGAGGACACAATGGAGTTGTCAACCGTGATGGCGAGATCATGGAACGGGCAGTCCTTCCCCGGGAGGAAGAGCAGCTCCGTCTTGCCGAGGTTCAGCTTGAGGTGGTGATCCGTCATCCACACTGATATGTCTGCCAGACATATTTGCTACAGTTTTTTAAATGTTCGTACAATAATTTTTGGTAATTGTTTATTGACATATATAGAAAGGAGAAGATTAATTGTGTGTCGTCTGCATAGCAATGATAGGAGAGACCATGTGAGGTTATGACAGAGCCAAGTGACTTGGTGTATAGCGAGAATAGGAGAGGGCCTAGAACAGAGCCCTGGGGGACGCCAGTGGTGAGAGCGCGTGGTGAGGAGACAGATTCTCGCCACGCCACCTGGTAGGAGCGACCTGTCAGGTAGGACGCAATCCAAGCGTGGGCCGCGCCGGAGATGCTCAACTCGGAGAGGGTGGAGAGGAGGATCTGATGGTTCACAGTATCGAAGGCAGCCGATAGGTCTAGAAGGATGAGAGCAGAGGAGAGAGAGTTAGCTTTAGCAGTGCGGAGGGCCTCCGTGATACAGAGAAGAGCAGTCTCAGTTGAATGACTAGTCTTGAAACCTGACTGATTTGGATCAAGAAGGTCATTCTGAGAGAGATAGCGGGAGAGCTGGCCAAGGACGGCACGTTCAAGAGTTTTGGAGAGAAAAGAAAGAAGGGATACTGGTCTGTAGTTGTTGACATCGGAGGGATCGAGTGTAGGTTTTTTCAGAAGGGGTGCAACTCTCGCTCTCTTGAAGACAGAAGGACGTAGCCAGCGGTCAGGGATGAGTTGATGAGCGAGGTGAGGTAAGGGAGAAGGTCTCCGGAAATGGTCTGGAGAAGAAAGGAGGGAATAGGGTCAAGCGGGCATTTTGTTGGGCGGCCGGCCGTCACAAGACGCGAGATTTCATCTGGAGAGAGAGGGAGAAAGAGGTCAGAGCACAGGGTAGGGCAGTGTGAGCAGAACCAGCGATGTCGTTTGACTTAGCAAACGAGGATCGGATGTCGTCGACCTTCTTTTCAAAATGGTTGACGAAGTCATCTGCAGAGAGGGGGAGGGGGGGGAGGGGGAGGAGGATTCAGGAGGGAGGAGAAGGTGGCAAAGAGCTTCCTAGGGTTAGAGGCAGATGCTTGGACTTTAGAGTGGTAGAAAGTGGCTTTAGCAGCAGAGACAGAAGAGGAAAATGTAGAGAGGAGGGAGTGAAAGGATGCCAGGTCCGCAGGGGAGTTTTCCTCCATTTCCGCTCGGCTGCCCGGAGCCCTGTTCTGTGAGCTCGCAATGAGTCGTCGAGCCACGGAGCAGGAGGGGAGGACCGAGCCGGCCTGGAGGATAGGGGACATAGAGAATCAAGGGATGCAGAAAGGGAGGAGAGGAGGGTTGAGGAGGCAGAATCAGGAGATAGGTTGGAGAAGGTTTGAGCAGAGGGAAGAGATGATAGGATGGAAGAGTAGAGAGTAGCGTAGTAGTAGTAGTAGTTTTAGATGACAAGCCAAATTTCTTCAGCCTCCTGAGATTGAAGAGGCACTGTTGCGCCTTCTTCACCACATTGTCTGTGATGGTGGACCATTTCAGTTTGTCCGTGATGTGTACGCCGATGAACTTAAAACGTTCCACCTTCTCCACAACTGTCCCGTCGATGTTTCCTGATGTCCACGATCATCTCCTTTGTTTTGTTGACGTTGAGTGAGAGGTTATTTTCCTGACACAACACTCCGAGGGACTCCTCCCTGTAGGCCGTCTCGTCGTTGCTGATAATCAAGCCCACTACTGTTGTATCGTCTGCAAACTTGATGATTGAGTTGGAGGCGTGCATGGCCACGCAGTCATGGGTGAACAGGGAGTACAGGAGGGGGCTGAGCACGCACCCTTGTGGGGCCGCAGTGTTGAGGATCAGCAAAGTGGAGATGTTGTTGCCTACCTTCACCACCTGGGGACGGCCCGTCAGATAATCCAAGACCCAATTGCACAGGGCGAGGTTGAGAACCAGGGCCTTAAGCTTAATGATGAGCTTGGAGGGTACTATGGTTTTGAATACTGAGCTTACAGACTACAAAGGAAAGCACAGCCGCGAGCTGCCCAGTGACACAAGCCTACCAGACGAGCTAAATCACTTCTATGCTCGCTTCGAGGCAAGCAGCACTGAGGCATTCATGAGAGCATCAGCTGTTCCGGACGACTGTGTGATCATGCTCTCCGTAGCCGACGTGAGTAAGACCTTTAAACAGGTCAACATACACAAGGCTGCGGAGCCAGACGGATTACCAGGACATGTTCTACGGGCATGTGCTGACCAACTGGCAGGTGTCTTCACTGACATTTTCAACATTTCCCTGATTGAGTTTGTAATACCAACATGCTTCAAGCAGACCACCATAGGTCTGCTTGACCTATGGTGGTCTGCCTAAATGCCTAAATGACTACAGACCCGTAGCACTCACGTCCGTAGCCATGAAATGATTTGAAAGGCAGGTAATGGCTCACATCAACACCATTATCCCAGAAACCCTAGACCCACTCCAATTTGCATACCGCCCAAACAGATCCACAGATGATGCAATCTCTATTGCACTCCACACTGCCCTTTCCCATCTGGACAAAAGGAACACCTATGTGAGAATGTTGTTCATTGACTACAGCCCAGCGTTCAACACCATAGTACCCTCAAAGCTCATAACCAATCTAAGGATCCTGGGACTTAACACCTCCCTCTGCAACTGGATCCTGGACTTCCTTACAGGCCGCCCCCAGGTGGTGAGGGTAGGTAGCAACACATCTGCCACGCTGATCCTCAACACTGGAGCTCCCCAGGGGTGCGTTCTCAGTCCCCTCCTGTACTCCCTGTTCACCCACGACTGCATGGCCAGGCACGACTTCAACACCATCATTAAGTTTGCTGACGACACAACAGTGGTAGGCCTGATCACCGACCCCTCTTTTTACGCTACTGCTACTCTCTGTTCATCATATATGCATTGTCACTTTAACGATACCTACATGTACATACTACCTCAATAAGCCTGACTAACAGGTGTCTGTATACAGCCTTGCTACTCTTTTTTTCAAATGACTCTTTACTGTTGTTTTATTTCTTTACTTACCTACACACATACCTTTTTTACCCGCACCATTGGTTAGAGCCTGTAAGTAAGCATTTCACTGTAAGGTTTACACCTGTTGTATTCGGCACACGTGACAAATAAACTTTGATTTGATTTTTAGTCAATGAACAGCATTCTTACATATTCCTCTGGCATTCCTCTGGTCCAGATGGTATAGCGCTGTGTGCAGTGTGATGGCGTTTGCATCGTCTGTGGACCTGTTGGGGCGGTATGCAAACTGAAGTTTGTCTAGGGTGGCAGATAAGGTGGAGGTGATATGATCCTTGACTAGTCTCTCAAAGCACATCATGATGACAGAAGTGAGTGCTACGGGGAGATAGTCATTTAGTTCAGCTATCTTTGCCTTCTTTGGTACAGGAGCAATGGTGGCCACCTTGAAGCATGTGGGGACAGCAGACTGGAACTGGGAGGGATTAAATATGTCCGTAAACACACCAGCCGGCTGATCTGCGCAAGCTCTGAGGACGCGGCTAAGGATGCCGTCTGGGCCAGCAGCCTTGCGAGGGTTGACACGTTTAATTGTCTTACTCACGTCGGGCATAGAGAATGGAGGGAGGGCCCGTAGTCCTTGGTAGCGGGCCTCCTCGGTGGCACTGTATTTTCCTCAAAGCGGGTGTTTAGCTTGTCTGGGAGAAAGACATCAGTTTCCGTGACGTGCCTGGTTTTCTTTTTATAGTCTGTAATTGCCTGTAGACCCTGCCACATACGTCTCATGTCTGGGCCGTTGAATTGCAACATTTTGCTTGTTTGATTGCCTTGCGGAGGAAATAACTACACTGTTTATATTTGGCCATATTCCCCAACCTTTTTCCATGGTTGAATGCGGTGGCTTTCAGTGTTGCGCGCCACCATCTATCCCTCACATCCCTTCCTGGGACTAGGCTAGGACATATCCCTCACATCCCTCCCTGGGACTAGGCTAGGAAATATCCCTCCCTGGAACTAGGCCAGGACATATCCCTGACATCACTCCCTGGGCCTAGGCTAGGACATATCCCTCACATCACTCCCTGGGCCTAGGCTAAGGACATGTCCCTCACATCACTCCCTGGGCCTAGGCCAGGACATATCCCTCACATCCCTCCCTGGGCCTAGGCTAGGACATATCCCTCACATCACTCCCTGGGCCTAGGCCAGGACATATCCCTCCCTAGGACTAGGCTAGGACATATCCCTCACATCACTCCCTGGGCCTAGGCTAGGACATATCCCTCACATCACTCCCTGGGCCTAGGCTAAGACAGTCAACAGTGAGCAACTGCCAACTAGTTGTTGAGCCAACTCTTTTGCACTGACTCCATGCACACACACTGGACTCTACCCACACACTCACACAAACTTACACTGACACTTACACTGACACATACACACACTACATATGCCCACATACACATTACATGCATACACATGCATACTGATGCCACACACACACACTTTCACACGTACCATATATGCTGCTGCTACTGTCTATTGTCTATCCTGTTGCCTAGTCACTTTACCCCTACTAACAGTATATGTACAGTACATAGCAAACTCATACAACTACACATCGACTCGGTACTGCTACTCCCTATAGCCATGTTATATTCTACTCCCTATATATAGCCATCTTATTTTCTACTCCCTATATATAGCCATGTTATTTTCTACTCCCTGTATATAGCCATGTTATTTTCTACTTCCTATATATAGCCATGTTATTTTCTACTCCCTATAACCATGTTATTTATACTCCCTAAATAGACATGTTATATTCTACTCCCTATATATAGCCATGTTATTTTCTACTCCCTATAACCATGTTATTTATACTCCCTAAATAGACATGTTATTTTCTATTCCCTATATATAGACATCTTATTTTCTACTCCCTATAGCCATGTTATTTTCTACTCTCTAAATATAGACATGTTATTTCTACTCCCTAAATATAGACATGTTATTTTCTACTCCCTATATATAGACATGTTATTTTCTACTCCCTAAATATAGACATGTTATTTTCTACTCCCTAAATATTTACATGTTATTTTCTGCTCCCTAAATATAGACATGTTATTTTCTACTCCCTAAATATTTACATGTTATTTTCTACTCCCTAAATATAGACATGTTATTTTCTGCTCCCTAAATATAGACATGTTATTTTCTACTCCCTAAATATAGACATGTTATTTTCTACTCCCTATACAGTGCATTCAGAAAGTATTCAGACCATTTGACTTTTTCCACATTTTGTTACATTACAGCCTTCTTCTAAAATGGATTAAATACATTTAGGAAATGTGCAATATACACACAAGCGAAAACAGGTTTTTAGAAATGTTTACTAATTTATAAAAAAAAAAATTGAAACAGAAATACCTTATTTACATAATTATTCAGGCCCTTTGCTATGAGACTCGAAATTGAGCTCAGGTACATCCTGTTTCTATTGATCATCCTTGAGATGTTTCTACAAATTGATTGGAGTCCACCTGTGGTAAATTCAATTGATTGGACATCATTTGGAAAGGTACACACCTGTCTATAGAAGGTCCCACAGTTGACAGTGCATGTCAGAGCAAAACCAAGCCATGAGGTTGAAGGAATTGTCAGTAGAGCTCCGAGACACGATTGTGTCGAGGCACAGATCTGGGAAAGGGTACCAAAAAAATGCATGCAGTATTGAAGGTCCCCAAGAACACAGTGGCCTCCATTATTATTACATGGAAGAAGTTTGGAACCACCAAGACTTCCTAGAGCTGCCTGCCTGGCCAAACTGAGCAATTGGGGAGAAGGGCCTTGGTCAGGAAAGTGACCAAGGACCCGATGGTCACTCTGACAGAGCTCTAGAGTTCCTCTGTGGAGAGGGGACAAACTTCCAGAAGGACAACCATCTCTGCAGCACTTCACCAATCAGGCCTTTATGGTAGCGTGGCCAGATGGAAACCACTCCTCAGTAAAAAGGCACAGCCGGCTTGTAATTGGCAAAAGGCACCTAAAGACTCAGACCATGTGAAAGAATATTCTCTGGTCTGATGAAACCAAGATTTTACTCTTTGGCCTGAATGCCTAGTGTCACGTCTGGAGGAATCCTGGCACCACCCCTACGGTGAAGCATGGTGGTGGCAGCATCACACTGTAGGGATGTTTTTCAGCGACAGGGACTGGGAGACTAGTCAGGATCGAGGGAAAAATTAACAGAGCAAAGTACAGAAAAATCCTTAATGAAAACCTGCTCCAGATTGCACAAGACTTCAGACTGGGGTGAAGGTTCACCTTCCAACAAGACAATGACCCTAAGCACACAGGCAAGACAACACAGGCCCAGCCAGATCCCGGACTTGAACCCAATGGAACATCTCTGGAGAGACCTGAAAATAGCTGTGCAGCAACGCTCCCCATCCAACCTGACAGAGCTTGAGAGGATCTGCAGAGAAGAATGGGAGAAACTCCCCAAATACAGGTGTGCCAAGCTTGTAGTGTCATACCCAAGAAGAATTGAGGCTGTAATTGCTGACAAAGGTTCTCCAACAAAGTACTGAGTAAAGGGTCTGAATAGTTATGTAAATGTGGTATTTTCATGTTTTTTTAAATATAAATAATCAAAAATGTCAACCTATTTTTGGGGGTATTGTGTGTAGATTGATGATGTTTTCAGAATAAGGCTGTAACCGAACAAAATGTGGAAAACATCAAGGGGTCTGAATACTTTCCAAAGGCACTGTATATACATGTTATTTTCTACTCCCTATATATAGCCATGTTATATTCTACTCCCTATATATTGTAACGGTTCTCTTGTGGTGAAGGAGAGTCGGACCAAAATGCAGCGTGTAGATTGCGATCCATAATTTAATAAACAAACGTAACACGAATCTAAATGCAAACACTACAACAATAAACGTAACGAAAACCGAAACAGCCTATACTTGTGTACACTAACACATAGACAGGAACAAGGACACTAAGGACAATCACCCACGACAAACTCAAAGAATATGGCTGCCTAAATATGGTTCCCAATCAGAGACAACGATAAACACCTGCCTCTGATTGAGAACCACTCCAGACAGCCATAGACTTTGCTAGATCACCCCACTAGCTACAATCCCAATATATACACACCACATACAAAAACCCATGCCACACCCTGGCCTGACCCAATACATGAAGATACACACGAAATACTTTGACCAGGGCGTGACATATATAGCCATCTTATTTTTTACTCCCTATATATAGCCATCTTATTTTTTACTCCCTATATATAACCATCTTATTTTCTACTTCCTATATATAGCCATCTTATTTTCTACTCCCTATATATAGCCATCTTATTTTTACTCATATTTTTTATTCTTTATTTACTGTGTATTTATTCCTTATTTTACTTATTTATTTAGTATCACATCTTTAAAGTAAGCATTTCACTGTTTGTCTACACTTGTTGTCTACGAAGCATGTGACTAATAACATTTGATTTGATTTGACTGAGTTGCCTTGTTATTTAAAATCAAATCAAATGTTATTGGTCATATGCCCAACCAAAACAGCTAGCCCATCCAACTACCTTATCCCCATATTGTTATTTATTTATTTATTTATTTATCTCTACTTGCACATTCATCTTCTGCACATCTATCACTTCAGTGTTTAATTGCTAAATTGTAATTACTTCGCCACAATGGCCTATTTATTGCCTTACCTCCCTAATCTTACCTCATTTGCACACACTGTATATAGATGTTTTTCCTATTGTGTACGTTTGTTTATTCCATGTGTAACTCTGTGTTGTTGTTTGTGTCACACTGCTTTGCTTTATCTTGGCCAGGTCGCAGTTGTAAATGAGAACTTGTTCTCAACTGGTTAAATAAAGGTGAAATAAAAAAATGAACATGCGCCAAATACAATAAGTGTAAACCTTACAGTGAAATGCTGACTTACTACAAGCCCTTAACCAACAATGCAGTTTTAAGAAAATACCACCAAAAAATACAAATAAAAGTAACAGATAATTATAGAGCAGCAGTAAAATAACAATAGCGAGGCGATATTACAGGGGGTACCGGTACAGAGTCAATGTGCGGGGGCACCGGATAGTCGAGGTAATTGAGGTAATATGTACATGTAGGTAGAGTTTTTAAAATTACTATGCATAGATAAGAAATATGTCGTTCTGCCCCTGAACAAGGCAGTTAACCTGTTTAAACTGTTCCTAGGCCGTCATTGTAAATAAGAATTTCTTCTTAACTGACTTGCCTAGTTAAATAAATGTTAAATAAAAAATATAATAACAGAGAGTAGCAGCAGCGTAAAAGAGGGGGGGGCAATGCAAATAGTTTTAGATGTTCAGGAGGTTTATGGCTTCAGGGTAGAAGCTGTTTTAGAAGCCTCTTGGACCTAGACTTGCCTCTCCGGTACCGCTTGCCGTGCGGTAGCAGAGAGAACAGTCTATGACTTGGGTGGCTGGAGTCTTTGACAATTTTTAGGGCCTTCCTCTGACAACCCGTGATATAGATGTCCTGGATGGCAGGAAGCTTGGCCCCAGTGATGTACTGGGGCGAACACACTACCCTCTGTATTGCCTTGCGGTCGGAGGCCGAGCAAATCTTTTCAGTCTCCTGAGGGGGAATAGGTTTTGTCGTGCCCTCTTCACGACTGTCTTGGTGTGCTTGGACCATGTTAGTTTGTTGGTGATGTCGATGCCAAGGAACTTGAAGCTCTCAACCTGCTCCACTACAGCACCGTCGATGTGAATGGGGTGTGCTCGGTCCTCTTTTTCCTGTAGTCCGCAATCATCTCCTTTGTCTTGATCACGTTGAGGAAGAGGTTGTTGTCTTGGCACCACACGGTCAGGTCTTTGACCTCTTCCCTATAGTCTCCTCGTTGTCGGTGATCAGGACTACCGCTGTTGTGTCATCGGCAAACTTAATGATGGTGTTGGATTCGTCTCTGGCCGTGCAGTCATGCGTGAACAGGGAGTACAGGAGGGGACTGAGCACGCACCCCCGTGTTGAGGATCAGCGTGACGGATGTGTTGTTACCTACCCTTATTTCAACTTACTTTCAAGTAATCAAGGTAATACTGTCGTTAATGAAATGTAAAAGCAATACGTTTCATTAACGTGGATAGTTAGTTGACTTTGTCATCCATGTACTTTATCGAGATTGGGCTGATTTCACATTGACAACTCTTGACAACTTCTGATATCTGGCCCAAACTTAATTGGATGTTGATCTGACGTCGTTGGTCTGTGGGTTGTATGTTATCAGTAGTTTGGATTGTCCCCATGGGTGCATCTGTTATTCTGTTGATGTTCTGTTAATGTTCTACTCGATGTTGTCTCATGCCAACATAGTTGAGGTTGACATTTTAGAATTGTAACCAACTCTGTCTGAGTAGACCAAAGAGCGTCTCTTGTTGCATCAGGAAATCGGCCAAATCAACAGCAAAAAATGTCCAGTCCCTCTACCCCCGCTCCTCTCTGTCTCGTCCCCTTTTTCCAATCCCCCTCTTCTCTTCTCTCTTCTCTTCTCTTCTTCTAGTATCAGCTGCTTCAAATAATGTGATTGACTCATTTTCCAGCAGCCCAACTCTCTGTGTTTTCTAAGAACTGCAATATTATACTCCTGTCCCCCTCAATTTCTTCAAGTAATTGGAAGCTGTGAAACCTAGCGTGTAAGAGCAGTTTTTATAATTTAGCTAATAATGTGCCCTAAACCAAACCAGATACATAAACAGCACAGCAAACACACACCCTGCTTCAACACCCTCTGCATCTCTCTAATCACATACACACACACACACACACACACACACACACACACACACACACACACCGTTAACAGACGATATTTGGCTGAGATATTTGGCTGAGATTCGAAACTCAGAAATATTGTACTCATACACCAATGTACACTACATTACCAAAAGTATGTGGACACCTGCTCGAACATCTCATTCCAAAATCATGGGCATTAATATGCAGTTGGTCCCCCTTTGCTGCTATAACAGCCTCCTCTCTTCTGGGAAGGCTTTTCTCTAGATGTTGGAACATTGCTGCAGGGACGTGCTTCCATTCAGCCACAAGAGTATTAGTGAGGTAGGGCACTGATGTTGGGCGATTAGGCCTGACTCGCAGTCGGCGTTCCAATTCATCCCAAAGGTGTTCGATGGGGCTGAGGTCAGGGCTCTGCAGGCCAGTCAAGTTCTTCCACACCGATCTCGACAAACAATTTCTGTATAGACCTCGCTTTGTGCACAGGGGCATTGTAATGCTGAAACAGGAAAGGAAAGGTCCTTCCCAAACTGTTGCCACAATGTTGGAAGCACAGAATTGTCTAGAATGTCATTATATGCTGTACTGTTAAGATTTCCCTTCACTGGAACTAAAGGGCCTAGCCCGAACCATGAAAAACAGCCCCAGACCATTATTCCTCCTCCACCAAACTTTAAAGTTGGCACTATGCATTTGGGCAGATAGAATTCTCCTGTCACCCACCAAACCCAGATTCGGCCGCCGGACTGCCAGATGGTGAAGCGTGATTCATCACTCCAGAGAACACGTTTCCGCTGCTTCAGAGTCCAATGGCGGCGAGCTTTACACTACTTCAGCCGACACTTGGCATTACGCATCGTGATCTTAGGCTTGTGTGCGGCTTAGTGGCCAAGGAAACGTATTTCATGAAGCTTCCGACGAACAGTTCATGTGCTGACGTTGCTTCCAGAGGCAGTTTGGAATTCGGTAATGAGTGTTGCAACCGAGGACAGACAATTTTTATGAGCTACAATGATTCAGCACTCAGTGGGCCTGTTCTGTGAGCGTGTGTGGTCTACCACTTCACCCTGAGCCGTTGTTGTTCCTAGACGTTACTACTTCACAATAATAGCACTTACATTTCACCAGGGCAGCAATTTGACGAACTGACTTGTTGGAAAGGTGGCATCCTATGACGGTGCCACATTGAAAGTCACTGAGCTCTTCAGTACGGGCCATTCTACTGCAAATGTTTGTCTATGGAGATTGCATGTCTGTGTGCGCGATTGTATACACCGGTCGGCAGCGGCTGAAATAGCCGAATCCACTAATTTGTAGGGGTGTCCCACTACTTTTGTATATATAGTGTATACCATGTTCCCTTTGGACATTTATGGGCAGGTTTATGACTGCCCGAAAATCACAACAATCAAGGGACATTGTTAGCACCCAATTAGCACTGCAAAAGCACTTAGACACACTTATTTTTGTACTCCTAAACCTTCCCTTATGAAACAAGAGGGGGAAAGGTTTTGGCTGTTCAGACTTTTGCATTGTAAGCATTTAATATAAACTCTAGGTCTAGGATATGGGTCCAGGCTATAAGTTCAAATGTTTTCCCATACGAGTCTATCGTTTTACCCCAAGGCTCTTGTTGTTGCTAGTAAGATTAAATGACGCTCCTCCGCTATAGCTTTTCTTGATGTATGTTTGGGGGAATATTTTCTTTGCTCAGCGGAGGAAATATTTTTGTAATGGAAGCAGCATCTGCAGCAGATGGAGAAACTCTTTTTCAGTTGGCAAACAGTAACACAGGCTTTCCCTGGTGGTATTGAGAACATTGGCAAATGTTTACACGCCGCGATTGAAGAACAAGGATAGTGTTTTTGACATGAGAAACTGCAAGGCAGCCAGAGCTCTCACTCCACACTTCCATCTTGCACAGGCCCGATCCAACGATACGAGAAAAAAAGATGATAATGAGTAGCGAGAAGAGGAGAAGAGACTGGTGACAAGATCAGCGAGTGTGATTTAAAGAAAAACGGGTTGCCAGATCTTGAAGCAACGCAGCCTGCCTGTGGGAAGCTGTTTGAGCAGTGCTTCATATTTAATCAGACGATGTATCATAGTTCTAGCTGTGACGACTGACTGACGTCTTTATACAACAGCTTGACTGTTGGGTAGTACTATAGTATATTCATGTTATTGTAGTTATGGATGTGATCATATGGATGGGGTATTCTATATTTCCTGTACCGTAGTACGTGTCTGGGACATAGTTCAGTGCATACTGTGGGGTTGAAGCAACATTAGGGGGACGGCAGTCTTTTGGGTGATCTAAATAGCTGATGGCACATGGAAAATCCTTTTCCTGCTCCTTGTTTTCCTGCTTATTCCAGTCTAGTGTTATTCCATTGTCACAAAAACACCCCGGGCTGAGTGAAATGGAGGACATCCATCAATGGCCTATGGCGCAAGGGCATAAGCTAAGGTATACCACAAAAAAGACTGGGCTACGCCTTTTAGATGAATGAGGAGTTTTAATATTAGCATAAATTAAGATTTTGGATCATACTAAAGTTATCAGAGTTTGAATGGGATTCTCAGAATACAGTTGGATCGCTCCATACTCCAGCACAATATATCCCACAATGCTTGGCCATAAAAAGGTATTTCCTGATTTCTTGGTGGCGGACAGGCTGCTTACAGTGAGTGATGTGAAGGGCTTTAGTAGGGACCTGGCAGCCCTCCTCCACTACGCCTGTGTCTTAAGGCCTGTAAAGGCGAAAGTCGTCACACTCTTTTCCATACATTCAACAGACTGGGCACAGACTCTGCCAGGCTAAACCACATATTTTATTCACAGGCCTTGACTCTACTGCTTCCATATGAGAAGGGGGGGGGGGTTTACTTTGTCATAACATCCTCTGTTTAGACCCTTAGACCCTCTCTTCTGCTCTCTCCTGCTCTCTCCTGCTCTCTCTCTCTCTCTATCTCTCTCTCTGTGTCACTCTTTACATCTCTCTTAATCTCTTGCTGTCTTTCGTTTTCTCTTGCTGTCTCTCGTTCTCTTCTTCCTCATGATTTGTGGATGTCGCCCACTCTCTCTTTTACATTATTTCCCTCCTTATCTTCCCCTGCACCTCTCTCTTTCTCTCTCTCTTTTCCGCCTGGGCAGAAACAGATTAGGCAGCGTCAGTGAGTGTTGGGGCCCAGAGCCCTGGATTGGGTTCTCAATAGAAGGGCTGTCTCTTTGTGTCTCTCCTAAAAAGGCAGGATGGGATGGCTGCTGCCACGGCCTGACAACAGAGCTTTTAGTTCTAGCTGCTTTTATTTAAGCACCACAGTGGGGCTGAGGCTCATTTAGCCCACCGCTGATTTGTCATGCCCAACTCCACAAATGTGTGTGTGTGTGCAGCTCCACAGATGTACAGTACCAGTTTCTTTATTTTTACAATTTTGTACATTGTAGAATAATAGTGAAGACATCAAAACTATGAAATAACACATATGGATTCATGTAACCAAAAAGGTGTTAAACAAATCAAATATTTGAGATTCTTCAAATTAGCCACCCTTTGCTTTGATGACAGCTTTGCACACGCTTGGCATTATGTCAACCAGCTTCATGAGGTAGTCACCTGGAAGGCATTTCAATTACAGGTGTGCCTTGTTAAAAGTGAATTTGTGGAATTTCCTTCCTTCTTAATATGTTTGAGGCAGTCAATTGTGTTGTGACAAGGTAGGGGTGGTATACAGAAGATAGCCCTGTTTGGTAAAAATAAGCAAAGAGAAATGATAGTCCATCATTACTTTAAAATATGAAGGTCAATCAAACCGGAAAATATCAAGAACTGTGAAAGTTTCTTCAAGTGTAGTCGCAAAAACCATCAAGCACTATGATGAAACTGGCTCTCATGAGGACCACCACAGGAATGGAAGACACAGAGTTACCTCTGCTGCAGAAGATAAGTTCATTCAAGTTAACAGCCTCAGAAATTGCAGCCCAAATAAATGCTTCACAGAGTTCAAGAGACACGTCTCAACATCAACTGTTCAGAGGAGACTGCGTGAATCAGGCCTTCATGGTTGAATTGCTGCAAAGAAACCACTGCAAAAGGACACCGATAAGAAGAAGAGACTTGATTGGGCGAAGAAACATGAGCAATAGACATTAGACCGGTGGAAATCTGTCCTTTGGTCTGATGTGTTAAAATGTGAGATTTTTGGTTCCAACTGCTGTGTCTTTGTGAGAGGCAGAGTACTGTAGGTAAACGGATTATCTGTGCATGTGTATTTCCCACCGTGAAGCATGAAGGAGGAGGTGTGATGGTGCTTTGCTGGTGCCACTGTCTGTGATTTATTTAGAATTCAAGGCACACTCAACCAGTATGGCTACCACATAATTCTGCAGCGATATGCTGTCCCATATTGTTTGCCCTTAGTCCCACTATCATTTGTTTTTCAACAGGACAATGACCCAACACACCTCCAGACTGTGGACGGGCTATTTGACAAAGAAGGAGAGTGATGGAGTACTGCATCAGATGATCTGGCTTCCACAATCACCCGACCTCAACCCAATTAAGATGAGTTGGACCGCAGAGTGAAGGAAAAGCAGCCAACAAGTGTTCAGCATATGTGGGAACTCCTTCAAGACTGTTGGAAAATCATTCCAGGCGAAGATGGTTGAGAGAATGCCAAGAGTGTGCAAAGCTGCCATCAAGGCAAAGTGTGGCTACTTTGAAGAATCTCAAATATAAAATATATTTTGATTTGTTTAATTAACACTTTTTGGTTACTACATGATTCCATACGTGTTATTTCATAGTTTTGATGTCTTCACTATTATTCTACAATGTAGAAAATGGCAAAAATTAAGAATAACCCTTGAATGAGTAGGTGTTTCAAACGTTTGACTGGTACTGTACATATAACTAGGAATAAAGTGATAGATAATAAACAATAGCAGCAGTATATGTGAGGAGTCAAACATGTTAGTGAAAAAAGGGTCAATGCAGATTGTTTGGGTAGCTATTTGGTTAACTAACTATTTAGCAATATTATGGCTTGGGGGTAGAACTGTTCAGGGTCCTCTTGGTTTCAGAGAGAACGGTGTATGACTTGGGTGTATGGAGTCTTTGAAAATGTTTAGGGCCTTTCTCTGACACTGCCTGGCATAGAGGTCCTGGATGGCAGGCAGCTTGGCCCCAGTGATGTACTGGGCTGTACGCACTACCCTCTGTAGCGCCTTGCTAAGCAGTTGCCGTACCAAGCGGTGAAACATCCAGTCAAGATGCTCTCAATGGTGCAGCTGCAGAACGTGTTGAGGATCTGAGGGCCCATGCCAAATCTTTTCAGCCTCCTGAGGGGGATGAGACGTTGTCGTGCCCTCTTCACAGATGTGTTGGTGTGTGTGGACCATGACAGATCTTAGTGATGTGGATACAGAGAAACTTGAATCTCTCAACCTGCTCCACTACAGCGCTGTTGATGTGAATGGGGGCAAGGTTAGTCCTCTGCTTCCTGTAGTCCCTGATACGCTTTTTTACTTGTTGAGGAATAGGATTTTGTTCTAGCAGCACACTGCTAGGTCTCTGACCTCCTCCTTATCCAGTGGCTTGCGAAAGTATTCACCCCCTTTGGCATTTTTCCTATTTGTTTCCTTACGACCTGGAATTAAAATAGATTTTTTGGGGGGGTTGTATCATTTGATTTACACAACATGCCTACCACTTTGAAGATGCAAAATATGTTTTATTGTGAAACAAACAAGACATTAGGCAAAAAAACTGAAAACTTGAGCGAGCGTTCACTTTTTTTTTCTTTTTCATTTCACTTTTTTGTGTGTGTGTATGTCCATTACATGAAATCCAAATAAAAATCCATTTAAATTACAGGTTGTAATGCAACAAAATAGGAAAAATGCCAAGGGGGATGAATACTTTTGCAAGGCACTGTAGGCTCATAGTCATCGGTGATCAGGCCTACCACTGTGTCGTTGGCAATCGTAATTATGGTTTTGGAGTCGTGCATGGCCATGGCCACGCATCATGGGTGAACAAGGGGTACGGGAGTGGACTAAGCACGCACCTCTAAGGGGCCCCCGTGTTGAGGGTCAGCGAGGGTCAGATGTGTTGTTGCCGACCCTCACCACCTGGGGGCGGCCCATCAGGAAGTCCATGATCCAGTTGCAGACCTAGGTGTTCAGTATCAGGGTCCTGAGGTTAGTGATGCACTTGGAGGGGACTTTGGTGTTGAACACTGGGCTGTAGTAGATGAACAGCATTGTGTGGAGTGCAATAGAGATTGCGTCATCTGGGGATCTGTTGGGGCGGCATGCAAATTGGAGTGGGTCCAGGGTGTCTGGGATTAGGGTGTTGATGTGAGCCATGACCAGTCTTTCAAAGCATTTCATGGCTACAGATGTGAGTGCTACTGGGCGATAGTCATTTAGACAGGTTACCTTGGCTTTCTTGGGCTCAGGGAATATGGTGGTCTGCTTGAAACATGTAGGTATTACTATACATACAATATAAGGTTACTGAGTTCTTCACTGTCTGACTTTGTCAAGTGCCAGATGTCTTTCCTGTGTGTTAGCTTGCCCGCTAACGTGCTAATGGTGTGCAGCCATGCACTCTCCGGGGTGTGTGTGTGCTCTCGCAGGTGTGTCGTAATGTGTTAATGGCTATCTAGTCCCCTTTAGTCAGGTAATCAGTAATGAGCTCCCTCAGGGGTTTCTAACTCCGCCCTCCCACCTGCTCTCCTCTCTGCCTGCACGGACAGACAGACGCCTGGAACCCAAGCACTCCGGAACCCATGGGTTCTACTTAACATATTATACTGGCCTTCCGGGCGAGCCCCTGGGAACTACAGCTGCACTTCATTTGATCAGTGTCCCACTGCCGACAGTGTGGGCCTCACGTCAAACGGCTTCTGTGTGACAGGGGCCAATATCGCTGCTTTGATAGTTTCTATACGTGTGTGTGTGTGTGTGTGTGTGTGTGTGTGTGTGTGTGTGTGTGTGTGTGTGTGTGTGTGTGTGTGTATAAAGCCTGTGTATATTTTAACCCAAGGTACTGTGTATGTGAGTGTGTGTGCGGCCGTGCGTGTATGGAATGTGGGTTGGAAGCACTGACCTCTCACTCTTTTCCTGAATGTACATACATAGAGGACCCATGCGTCTGTGCCAGTGAATGGTCTCTGTGTGTTATGCTCTATGTATAAAATATCAGATCACAAGTCTGTAGGGGGAAGCTGAGGGAGGGCTGTGACTGGAGGGACACACACATACACACACACGGCTGTGACTTGGTAGTATGTTATTTCAGCGCTAATTAATGGCTGCTTGTGCTGTGTCAGGCCTCTCTCTTCCTCTCTTTCTGTGTGTGTGTTCTTCTCTCCAAGTATTTGTGTGTGTGTGTGTGTGTGTGTTGTGTGTGTGTGTGTGTGTGTGTGTGTGTGTGTGTGTGTGTGTGTGTGTGTGTGCGTGTGTGTGTGTGTGCATGCGTGTGTGTAAGATATAAATGTGTCAATACACTATAGAGAGCTGATATTGATTGACAGCAAGTCCTCTGTTTAATATGACTGTTCATAGTGGTATTGTTAGTCTATGTTCCACCTAAGGATGAAAAGAGATGGAGACAGATATCAGTGGCTCTCACAGACAGACTGTGAGAAACGCTTTACGTCAAGACCCTCAATGGATCCTTTCTCACTGTCTCCTCAGTCTCATGGCTCACAATGCTGCGACTGTATGAGCCTTGAACCTAAAGTGCCCTACTATGCATTCAACTACAAACCACAATGAGGAGACTGTATGCGTCGAGGTGTGAAAACATTCCTGTTGTCACCATTGAAAACTCTCCCAGCTGTCAGTGGAGGGGAAAATGTCCCTGTGTACCTTACCCTGACACAATCCCACAGTTTATTTTCTGAAACTGTAGTATAGCTCACACACACATCAGACAGAGCGGATCCTTCAGCCATGGTATCCTATTCACTGCTGTACATCATCTTCAGGCATGGTATCCTATTCACTGCTGTACATCATCTTCAGCCATGGTATCCTATTCAATGCTGTACATCATCTTCAGCCATGGTATCCTATTCACTGCTGTACATCATCTTCAGCCATGGTATCCTATTCACTGCTGTACATCATCTTCAGCCATGGTATCCTATTCACTGCTGTACATCATCTTCAGCCATGGTATCCTATTCACTGCTGTACATCATCTTCAGCCATGGTATCCTATTCACTGCTGTACATCATCTTCAGCCATGGTATCCTATTCACTGCCGTACGTCAGATTCAGCCAGGGTATCCTATTCACTGCCGTACGTCAGATTCAGCCAGGGTATCTTATTCACTGCCGTACGTCAGCTTCAGCCATGGTATCCTATTCACTGCCGTACATCAGCTTCAGCCATGGTATCCTATTCACTGCCGTACATCAGCTTCAGCCATGGTATCCTATTCACTGCCGTACATCAGCTTCAGCCATGATATCCTATTCACTGCCGTACGTCAGCTTCAGCCATGGTATCCTATTCACTGCCGTACGTCAGCTTCAGCCAGGGTATCCTCCTCACTGCTGTAAGTCTTCTTCAGCCATGTGCATGTGTTTGAGAGGCAGAGGAGAGGGGGAGGTTGTGTGTTGTGAGAGGGAGGATTAGTTTTCATAGTGTTTGTTTGTGTGTGTGTACATGTGTGTGTGCATTCGTGCGCCTTGCTCTGTGTGTATGTTTGTGTGTCTGTATGTGGGATGGTTTTTTTTCATAGTGTATGTGCAAGTGTGAATGAGCAAGAGAGTGAGCAAGTGAGTGAGAGTGACTTGGAGAATTAGTGCAAATATAACAAAATGGAACGTTCTAGATGTAAGTTACTGTTCATGCTGCATATTCAGTTCATGCAGGCAATTCATTGCATTCATAAAAAAAAGGGTAAAAATAACTTCCTATTTTAATATTTTGTTGAAAACCATTTTTCTCATTTACAGTAAAGTATGCAATCTGAGCCAGTATCCTGTGAGTTCAAGTCAATGTACTGTGATGGGTGGACAGGCAGCATAGTGTACCCATAGCAGTAATACAGGAAGTGTTTGATCTGTTTTTTATTGGTGTTTTATTCTATGCTGTAGGTCTGTACTTGCCTATGAAAAAGCTCTTGGCTGCCATAAACACCCCAGACTCAGGGCTTGTTTTTCCTCTCATGTCCTTCTTGGAGGAAGTAGATCTAGGGCCAAATGTAACTGGCTGGGCCTGGCCAGCTTAGGTCGTGTCCATAAGGCACCAAACGGAAGACAACGGGCTGAAACAGGGAGGGACTACCTGGACTTGTCCAATGAGAAAATCATTTTCGTTTTACATTGCAAAATGTTTTAAATATTCCTGTTGTGTGCCCTAACAAACACTACCTAGTTTAACTTACAGTGATCCTGCTATGTCCTTGTTTCACCTTCTTTAGTTAGATTCACTTACTGTAAGTAATTCTGTTAACACATCTTATATCAGAATATACAGTGCCTTGCGAAAGTATTCGGCCCCCTTGAACTTTGCGACCTTTTGCCACATTTCAGGCTTCAAACATAAAGATATAAAACTGTATTTTTTTGTGAAGAATCAACAACAAGTGGGACACAATCATGAAGTGGAACAACATTTATTGGATATTTCAAACTTTTTTAACAAATCAAAAACTGAAAAATTGGGCGTGCAAAATTATTCAGCCCCCTTAAGTTAATACTTTGTAGCGCCACCTTTTGCTGCGATTACAGCTGTAAGTCGCTTGGGGTATGTCTCTATCAGTTTTGCACATCGAGAGACCCATCGAGAAACAGAGCTGCTCTGGTTACTTGTCATCTTATGGATGAGATGGGGGATGGCTGGCTCGGGATAGACAATCTGCCAATAGATGCACAGCCCTAAGACCCCTGTCTTGATTCTGTATTTCAAAATTAACACATACTCCATATTTTAGAGCACACTATAAGGAGTATAATGACATCAAGATTGTCTGTATTGTGTACGGTTCACAGATCATAGGGTCTTACAGCAGGCAAGGCCTATAATGGCCAATTTCATCATGAATTTCTCAAGAATGTTTTGAGATACAAATGTAATAGGCATTTATTTCAAACATCCTTCCTCACAATGAAGTTTCTATGTGACAATTTCCAGAACAATCTGAGATACAAAAATGATTTTCCACTCCCGCTGGCGTGGAATCGCCCTAATGTCCACACTTTAAGTAGGACGTCACAGGATGCTAACTTTAGTGCCCATGTTCTCTAGGCTCTAGGTGTCCTCTTACTAAGCTCCTTACGTTTTACTGTCTACTGTATATTGAGGCTGTGGGTGTTGGACAGACTGTAGAGCTGGGTTTCTCATCTGGTGGCAAGCGATTTGGTTTTATTTGCCCCCCACGTTTTCTGAGCAAAAAATATACAGTATCAGCCAAAGTTTGGACACACCTACTCATTCAAGGGTTTTTCTTTATATATACTATTTTCTACATTATAGAATAATAGTGAAGACATCAAAACTATGAAATAACACATATGGAATCATGTAGTAACCAAAAAAGTGTTAAAGTAGCCACCCATTGCCTTGAGTACAGCTTTGCACACTCTTGGCATTCTCTCAACCAGCTTCATGAGGAATGCTTTTCCAACAGCCTTGAAGGAGTTCCCACATATGCTGGGTACTTGTTGGCTGCTTTTCCTTTACTATGCAGTCCGACTCATCCCAAACCACCTCAATTGGGTTGAGGTCGGGGGATTGTAGTGGCCAGGTCATCAGATGCAGCACTCCATCACTCTCCTTCTTGGTCAAATAGCCCTTACACAGCCTGGAGGTGTGTTGGGTCATTGTCCTGTTGAAAAACAAATGATAGTCCCACTAAGCACAAAGATGCGATGGCGTATCGCTGCAGAATGCTGTGGTAGCCATGGTGGTTAAGTGTGCCTTGAATTCTAAATACATCACAGACAGTGTCACCAGCAAAGCACCCCCACAGCATCACACCTCCTCCTCCATGCTTCACGTGGGAACCAAACATGCAGAGATCATCCGTTCACCTACTCTAAACGGAAGTTGGAACCAAAAATCTCAAATTTGGACTCATCAGACCAAAGGACAGATTTCCACCAAGTCTCTTCTTCTTATTGGTGTCCTTTAGTGGTGGTTTCTTTGCAGCAATTCAACCATGAAGGCCTGATTCATGCAGTCTCCTCTGAACAGTTGATGTTGAGATGTGTCTCTTACTTGAGCTCTGTGAAGCATTTATTTGGGCTGCAATTTCTGGCTGGTAACTCGAATGAACGTATCCTCTGCAACAGAGGTAGCTCTGGGTCTTCCTTTCACAATAAGAAGGAAAGAAATTCCATAAATTAATTTTTAAAATGCATTGAAATGCATTCCAGGTGACTACCTCATGAAGCTGGTTGACAGGATGCCAAGAGTGTGCAAAGCTGTTATCAAATCAAATTTATTGGTCACATACACATGGTGAGGAGATGTTAATGCCAGTGTTGCGAAATGCTTGTGCTTCTAGTTCTGACCATGCAGTAATATCTAACAAATAATCTAACAATTTCCAATAACTACCTTTTACACACAAATGTAAAGGAATGAATAAGAATATGTACATATAAATATATGGTTGAGCGATGGCCGAACAGCATAGGCCAGATGCAGTAGATGGTATAGAGTATGGTATATACATATGAGATGAGTAATGTAGCGTATGTAAACATTATATAAAGTGGCATTGTTTAAAGTGACTAGTGATACATTTATTACATCCAATTTTTAATTATTAAAGTGGCTAGAGATTTGAGTAAGTATGTTGGCAGCAGCCACTCAATGTTAGTGATGGCTGTTTAACATTCTGATGGCCTTGAGATAGAAGCTGTTTTTCAGGTCTCTCAGTCCCAGCTTTGATCCACCTGTACTGACCTCACCTTCTGGATAGTAGTGGTGTGAACAGGCAGTGGCTCGGGTGGTTGTTGTCCTTGATGATCTTTTTGGCCTTCCTGTGACATCGAGTGCTGTATGTCTCCTGGAGGGAGGGTAGTTTGCCCCCGGTGATGCGTTGTTCAGACCTCACTACCCTCTGGAGAGCCTTACGGTTGTGGGCGGAGCAGTTGCCCGTACCAGGCGGTTATACAGCCCGACAGGATTTTCTCGATTGTGCATCTATAAATGTTTGTGAGTGTTTTTGGTGACAAGCAAAATTTCTTCAACCTCATGAGGTGTGTGCACCTTCACAACGCTGTCTGTGTGGGTGGACCATTTCAGTTTGTCCGTGATGTGTACGCCGGGGAACTTAAAATGTTCCACCTTCTCCACTACTGTCCCATCAATGTGGATAGTGGGGTGCGCCCTCTGCTGTTTCCTGAAGTCCACGATCATCTCCTTTGTTTTGTTGACGTTGAGTGTGAGGTTATTTTCCTGACACCACACTCCGAGGGCCCTCACCTCCTCCCTGTAGGCCGTCATCAAGGCAAAGGGTGGCTACTTTGAAAAATATAAAATAGATGATGTCTTCACTATTATTCTACAATATAGAAAATAGTAAAATAAAGAAAAACCCTTAAATGAGTAGGTGTGTCCAAACTTTTGACTGGTACTGTATATATTATAATTTGATTTTAATTGTAACAGTAAATACACCAGGAAATCAGCTCCATCTGATTTTAATTTGGGATATTTGTTCTCAAGTATTTCCACGCATAATCCCATAATAGATTATGTATATATATAGTGATTATATACAAATGTAAGCAAGGTTTGAAATTAGTATGTTTTAGTCAAATATTATATTTTTTTCGGCTTCTTGTGGTCAATTTGCAGTCTACAAATTATTTGTAAATATGTTCCGGCCCCCTGACCATTCGTTCAAGGAAAAATCATCCCGCCGCTCAATATAGTTGGTGATCCCTGCTGTAGAGTTTGTTGTTGTAGTTTTGAGACATTGACTTCCAGGTTACCCTCACTGTGCTGCACCACAGACTTTATGAGTAGGGCCATGAGTGTCTCTGACCATGTAACCTAACCGGGAAAAACTCCAGGCTAGAGCTGGGGCTCAACGTTTTCCCTGTTGTTTCCTTGCAGGTTTTTCCCTTGCATGTGTTCAGGTCAAACTTCTAGCCTGTCTTCATGACTTTCGGTGTCTCTTGGGTAAGAGGTCTTCTGTTTCATAAAGTTTAAAAAAAAAGCCTTCCTGGTCTTGGAGAACAGTCAGACATATCGGCTTTGTAACCCTATACCCTGTATAGTGCACTACTTTTGACCAGCGCCCAGGCTTTAGTCAAAAGTAGTGTACCATATAGTGCAGGGCTCTCGAACCCTATTCCTGGAGAGCTACCGTCCTGTAGGTTTTCACTCTTACCCTGTTCCTGGAGAGCTACTGTCCTGTAGGTTTTCATCTTACCCTGTTCCTGGAGAGCTACTGTCCTGTAGGTTTTCACTCTTACCCTGTTCCTGGAGAGCTACTGTCCTGTAGGTTTCCACTCTTACCCTGTTCCTGGAGAGCTACCGTCCTGTAGGTTTTCACTCTTACCCTGTTCCTGGAGAGCTACTGTCCTGTAGGTTTTCACTCTTACCCTGTTCCTGGAGAGCTACTGTCCTGTACGTTTTCACTCTTACCCTGTTCCTGGAGAGCTACCGTCCTGTAGGTTTTCACTCTTACCCTGTTCCTGGAAAGCTACTGTCCTGTAGGTTTTAACTCTTACCCTGTTCCTGGAAAGCTACCGTCCTGTAGGTTTTCACTCTTACCCTGTTCCTGGAAAGCTACCGTCCTGTAGGTTTTAACTCTTACCCTGTTCCTGGAATGCTACCGTCCTGTAAGTTTTCACTCTTACCCTGTTCCTGGAAAGCTACTGTCCTGTAGGTTTTAACTCTTACCCTGTTCCTGGAGAGCTACCGTCCTGTAGGTTTTCACTCTTACCCTGTTCCTGGAGAGCTACCGTCCTGTAGGTTTTCACTCTTACCCTGTTCCTGGAAAGCTACCGTCCTGTAGGTTTTCACTCTTACCCTGTTTTTAACTCTCTTACCCTGTTCCTGGAAAGCTACCGTCCTGTAAGTTTTCACTCTTACCCTGTTCCTGGAAAGCTACCGTCCTGTAGGTTTTAACTCTAACCTTGTTCCTGGAGAGCTACCGTCCTGTAGGTTTTAACTCTAACCTTGTTACATTTACATTTACATTTAAGTCATTTAGCAGACGCTCTTATCCAGAGCGACTTACAAATTGGTGCATTCACCTTATGACATCCAGTGGAGCAGCCACTTTACAATAGTGCATCTAAATCTTTTAAGGGGGGTGAGAAGGATTACTTTATCCTATCCTAGGTATTCCTTAAAGAGGTGGGGTTTCAGGTGTCTCCGGAAGGTGGTGATTGACTCCGCTGTCCTGGCGTCGTGAGGGAGTTTGTTCCACCATTGGGGGGCCAGAGCAGCGAACAGTTTTGACTGGGCTGAGCGGGAACTGTACTTCCTCAGTGGTAGGGAGGCGAGCAGGCCAGAGGTGGATGAACGCAGTGCCCTTGTTTGGGTGTAGGGACTGATCAGAGCCTGGAGGTACTGAGGTGCCGTTCCCCTCACAGCTCCGTAGGCAAGCACCATGGTCTTGTAGCGGATGCGAGCTTCAACTGGAAGCCAGTGGAGAGAGCGGAGGAGCGGGGTGACGTGAGAGAACTTGGGAAGGTTGAACACCAGACGGGCTGCGGCGTTCTGGATGAGTTGTAGGGGTTTAATGGCACAGGCAGGGAGCCCAGCCAACAGCGAGTTGCAGTAATCCAGACGGGAGATGACAAGTGCCTGGATTAGGACCTGCGCCGCTTCCTGTGTGAGGCAGGGTCGTACTCTGCGGATGTTGTAGAGCATGAACCTACAGGAACGGGCCACCGCCTTGATGTTAGTTGAGAACGACAGGGTGTTGTCCAGGATCACGCCAAGGTTCTTAGCGCTCTGGGAGGAGGACACAGTGGAGTTGTCAACCGTGATGGCGAGATCATGGAACGGGCAGTCCTTCCCGGGAGGAAGAGCAGCTCCGTCTTGCCGAGGTTCAGCTTGAGGTGGTGATCCGTCATCCACACTGATATGTCTGCCAGACATGCAGAGATGCGATTCGCCACCTGGTCATCAGAAGGGGGAAAGGAGAAGATTAATTGTGTGTCGTCTGCATAGCAATGATAGGAGAGACCATGTGAGGTTATGACAGAGCCAAGTGACTTGGTGTATAGCGAGAATAGGAGAGGGCCTAGAACAGAGCCCTGGGGACACCAGTGGTGAGAGCACGTGGTGAGGAGACAGATTCTCGCCACGCCACCTGGTAGGAGCGACCTGTCAGGTAGGACGCAATCCAAGCGTGGGCCTGCGCCGGAGATGCCCAACTCGGAGAGGGTGGAGAGGAGGATCTGATGGTTCACAGTATCGAAGGCAGCCGATAGGTCTAGAAGGATGAGAGCAGAGGAGAGAGAGTTAGCTTTAGCAGTGCGGAGCGCCTCCGTGATACAGAGAAGAGCAGTCTCAGTTGAATGACTAGTCTTGAAACCTGACTGATTTGGATCAAGAAGGTCATTCTGAGAGATAGCGGGAGAGCTGGCCAAGGACGGCACGTTCAAGGGTTTTGGAGAGAAAAGAAAGAAGGGATACTGGTCTGTAGTTGTTGACATCGGAGGGATCGAGTGTAGGTTTTTTCAGAAGGGGTGCAACTCTCGCTCTCTTGAAGACGGAAGGGACGTAGCCAGCGGTCAGGGATGAGTTGATGAGCGAGGTGAGGTAAGGGAGAAGGTCTCCGGAAATGGTCTGGAGAAGAGAGGAGGGGATAGGGTCAAGCGGGCAGGTTGTTGGGCGGCCGGCCGTCACAAGACGCGAGATTTCATCTGGAGAGAGAGGGGAGAAAGAGGTCAGAGCACAGGGTAGGGCAGTGTGAGCAGAACCAGCGGTGTCGTTTGACTTAGCAAACGAGGATCGGATGTCGTCGACCTTCTTTTCAAAATGGTTGACGAAGTCATCTGCAGAGAGGGAGGAGGGGGGAGGGGGAGGGGGATTCAGGAGGGAGGAGAAGGTGGCAAAGAGCTTCCTAGGGTTAGAGGCAGATGCTTGGAATTTAGAGTGGTAGAAAGTGGCTTTAGCAGCAGCGACAGAAGAGGAAAATGTAGAGAGGAGGGAGTGAAAGGATGCCAGGTCAGCAGGGAGGCGAGTTTTCCTCCATTTCCGCTCGGCTGCCCGGAGCCCTGTTCTGTGAGCTCGCAATGAGTCGTCGAGCCACGGAGCGGGAGGGGAGGACCGAGCCGGCCTGGAGGATAGGGGACATAGAGAGTCAAAGGATGCAGAAAGGGAGGAGAGGAGGGTTGAGGAAGCAGAATCAGGAGATAGGTTGGAGAAGGTTTGAGCAGAGGGAAGAGATGATAGGATGGAAGAGGAGAGAGTAGCGGGGGAGAGAGAGCGAAGGTTGGGACGGCGCAATACCATCCGAGTAGGGGCAGTGTGGGAAGTGTTGTATGAGAGCGAGAGGGAAAAGGATACAAGGTAGTGGTCGGAGACTTGGAGGGGATTTGCAATGAGGTTAGTGGAAGAACAGCATCTAGTAAAGATGAGGTCGAGCGTATTGCCTGCCTTGTGAGTAGGGGGAAGGTGAGAGGGAGAGGTCAAAAGAGGAGAGGAGTGGAAAGAAGGAGGCAGAGAGGAATGAGTCAAAGGTAGACGTGGGGAGGTTAAAGTCGCCCAGAACTGTGAGAGGTGAGCCGTCCTCAGGAAAGGAGCTTATCAAGGCATCAAGCTCATTGATGAACTCCGAGGGAACCTGGAGGGCGATAAATGATAAGGATGTTAAGCTTGAAAGGGCTGGTAACTGTGACAGCATGGAATTCAAAGGAGGCGATAGACAGATGGGTAAGGGGAGAAAGAGAGAATGACCACTTGGGAGAGATGAGGATCCCGGTGCCACCACCCCGCTGACCAGAAGCTCTCGGGGTGTGCGAGAACACGTGGGCGGACGAAGAGAGAGCAGTAGGAGTAGCAGTGTTATCTGTGGTGATCCATGTTTCCGTCAGTGCCAAGAAGTCGAGGGACTGGAGGGAGGCATAGGCTGAGATGAACTCTGCCTTGTTGGCCGCAGATCGGCAGTTCCAGAGGCTACCGGAGACCTGGAACTCCACGTGGGTCGTGCGCTGGGACCACCAGATTAGGGTGGCCGCGGCCACGCGGTGTGGAGCGTTTGTATGGTCTGTGCAGAGAGGAGAGAACAGGGATAGACAGACACATAGTTGACAGGCTACAGAAGAGGCTACGCTAATGCAAAGGAGATTGGAATGACAAGTGGACTACACGTCTCGAATGTTCAGAAAGTTGAGCTTACGTAGCAAGAATCTTATTGACTAAAATGATTAAAAATGATACAGTACTGCTGAAGTAGGCTAGCTGGCAGTGGCTGCATTGTTGACTTTGTAGGCTAGCTGGCAGTGGCTGCGTTGTTGATTCGGGGGCTAGCTGGCTAGCTAGCAGTGTTGATTACGTTACGTTGCGTTAAAAGAACGACAATAGCTGGCTAGGTAACCTAGAAAATCGCTCTAGACTACACAATTATCTTTGATACAGAGACGGCTATGTAGCTAGCTATGTAGCTAGCTACGATCAAACAAATCAAACCGTTGTACTGTAATGAAATGAAATGAAAATGTGATACTACCTGTGGAGCGAGGCGGAATGCGACCGGGTTGTTGAGTTCTAATCGGTAGACGTTGGCTAGCTGTTGGCTAGCTAGCAGTGTCTCCTACGTTAAAGACGACAAAAAGCTGGCTAGCTAACCTCGGTAAATTAAGATAATCACTCTAAAAACTACACACTCTAAACTACACAATTATCATGGATACGAAGACAGCAAAGACAACTATGTAGCTAGCTAACACTACACTAATTGAGTCGTTCAGTTGAGGGTAATTGTTGATTCAGGGGCTAGCTGGCTAGCTAGCAGTGTTGATTACGTTATGTTGCGTTAAAAGAACGACAATAGCTGGCTAGGTAACCTAGAAAATCGCTCTAGACTACACAATTATCTACACAATTATCTTTGATACAGAGACGGCTATGTAGCTAGCTATGTAGACGGTGGGCGTTAGCTAGCTGGCTAGCTGCTGGGCAGATACGTTAGGACGAGGAAATACGATAATTACGCAATTATCTTTGATACAAAGACGGCTATGTAGCTAGCTAAGAAGAAATTGCTAAGATTAGACAAATCAAACCATTGTACTATAATGAAATGTAATGAAAAGTTATACTAAAAGTTATACTACCTGCAGACCGAAGTGCAGACCGAAGTGCGGATGCAGATACAGATTGTTCCTGGAGAGTTACCGTCCTGTAGGTTTTAACTCTAACCTTGTTCCTGGAGAGCTACCGTCCTGTAGGTTTTAACTCTAACCTTGTTCCTGGAGAGCTACCGTCCTGTAGGTTTTAACTCTAACCTTGTTCCTGGAGAGTTACCGTCCTGTAGGTTTTAACTCTAACCTTGTTCCTGGAGAGCTACCGTCCTGTAGGTTTTAACTCTAACCTTGTTCCTGGAGAACTACCATCCTGTAGGTTTTAACTCTAACCTTGTTCCTGGAGAGCTACCGTCCTGTAGGTTTTATCTCTAACCTTGTTCCTGGAGAGCTACCGTCCTGTAGGTTTTAACTCTAACCTTGTTCCTGGAGAGCTACCGTCCTGTAGGTTTCGACTTCAACCCTAATGTAGCATACCTGATTCTAATAATTAGCTGGTTGACCAGTTGAATCATGTTAGTTACAGCTGGGGTTGGACTGAAAACCTACAGAAGGGTAGATCATGAGGAACAGGGTTGGAAAGCCCTGATATAGGGAATAGAGTGCACACCCTTACTGTACAGTAGGGTTGAGGGAGGGTCCCCATTGTAATAACGAACCCTGCAGATGCCGGCCCTTTGAAGGCAGAGGTGCTGACCTCTGTGTCAGTGGGGGCCTGGGGTGACACGAGCCATGAAAAGGGCCATTGTTGTTGGAAGAGAGAACGGCCTACTGATGCCCCATAGATTACTAAAGTACATGTCCCCCTGTCTCTCTCTTCCTCAGAGAGCATATCTCTCTCGCTGTCTCTCATAGGTTTACATTGCCAACGCAAGTGACATAGATAATAAACAAAAGTTAATTAAACAATAACATATTAACAGTACATATTACACGTACAAATGTTCCAAACCAATGATGTGCAAATAGTTCAAGTATAAAAGGGAAAATAAATAAATATAGGTTGTATTTACAATGTTCTTGTCACGCCCTGACCGTAGAGATCTTTTTATTCTCTATGTTTGGTTGGTCAGGGTGTGCCTCGGGTGGGAAACTCTATGTTCTTTGTTTCTATGTTTTGGCAGGGTATGGTTCTCAATCAGGGACAGCTGTCTATCTTTGTCTCTGATTGGGAATCCTACTTAGGCAGCCTTGTTTCCTTTTGTATTTGTGGGTAGTTGTCTTTGTTAGTGGCATTATAGCCTAAGTACGCTTCACGGTTTTTTCCTTGTTCTTTGTTTTGTTGGCGACAATGATCAAATAAAAGAAATGTACGCTCACCATGCTGCACCTTCGTCCGGTCATTTCCACGACTACAGCGATCGTGACAGAACTACCCACCACAAGCGGACCAAGCAGCGTGGCCAGGAGGGGCAGACAGAGTGGAGGACATCAAGGACCTGGGAGGAGGTGATGTCAGGACACGAGAGCCTTCCGTGGAAGCAGGCAGAGGCAGCGAGGAAGGCGGAAGCAACGGGGAGGTTGGCGGAGCTAACTCCCGTGCTCATGGTAGGGTGCGTGGTACTGGTCAGGAACCGTGTTATGCGCACGGTGAAGCGCACGGTGTCTCCAGTACGCGTTCACAGCCAGGTGTGCTCTGAGCCAGCTCTCCACATGTGTCGTGCTAGAGTGGGCATCCAGCCAGGACGGATAGTGCCAGCACAGCGCTCCTGGTCTCCGGTGCGCTGTCACAGCCCAGGGCGTCCTGTGCCTGCGCTCCGCACGTGCCGGGCTAAAGTGGGCATTCAGCCACGAGGAGCGGTGCAAGTTCTAAGCACCAGATCTCCAGTGCTCCCCCACAGCCCGGTTCAACCTGTGCCTGCGCTCTGGAGGTGCCGGGCTAAAGTGGGCATTCAGCCTGGAAGAGTGGTGCCAAGGATAAGCACCAAATCTGCAGTGCTCCCCCACAGCCCGGTTCATCCTGTGCCTGCTCCACGGAACAGGCCTCCAGTAGGTCTCCCCAGCCTGGCGAGTCCTATGCCTGCTCCACGGGTCAGTCTGGAGCCTGCAGCGACGGTCTCCAGTCCGGGGCCTGTGGCGAGGGTTCCCAGTCCGGGGCCTGCGGCGAGGGTCCCCAGTCCGGGGCCTGCGGTGAGGGTCCTCAATCCGGGGCCTGCGGAGAGGGTCCCCAGTCTGGGGTCGGCGACAAGGGTCCCCGAACCAGAGGCGCCACCAAAGTGGGGGGAGCCAGAGGTGGAGCGGGATCTGCGTCCCGAACCGGAGCCGCCACCGAAGTAGATGCCCACCCAGACCCTCCCCTATAGTGTCAGGTTTGAGGCCAGAGTCCGCACCTTTTACTGTCACGCCCTGACCGTAGAGATCTTTTTATTCTCTATGTTTGGTTGGTCAGGGTGTGCCTTGGGTGGGAAACTCTATGTTCTTTGTTTCTATGTTTTGGCAGGGTAAAAGAAATGTACTTTCACCATGCTGCACCTTGGTCTGGTCATTTCCACGACGACAGCGATTGTGACAGTTCTTCACTGGTTGCCCTTTTCTTTTCGCAACAGGTTACAAATCTTGCTGCTGTGATTGCACGCTATAGTATTTCACACAATCAATATGGAAGTTTATCAAACTTGGATTTGTTTTCAAATTCTTTGTGTATCTGTGTAATCTGAGGGAAATATGTGTCTCTAATATGGTCATACTGTCAAGTGTCAATGTGCAGCAGGTAGGACGGAGTCAGGCGCAGGACACAGAACTGAGTAAAAAACGTACTTTACTCGAATAAACAACAAAAATAATTCCACGCAGGGAAAATACTCCAGCTCACAGAAATAGCGAACACTTAACAATGAACAAACACGCACAAAACCATGTGGGAACCAGAGGGTTAAATAGGGAATAAATAATAATGTAATGGAAACCAGGTGTGTACAATAAAGACAAAACAAATGGACAATGAAACGTAGATCGGTGGTGGCTAGAAAACCGGTGACGACGACCGCCGAAAGCCGCCCGAACAAGGAGAGGCACCAAATTCGGCGGAAGTCGTGACACATACATTTGTCAGGAGGTTAGGAAGTGCATCTCAGTTTCCACCTCATTTTGTGGGCAGTGTGCACATAGCCTGTCTTCTCTTGAGAGCCAGGTCTGACTTTCTCAATAGCAAGGCTATGCTCACTGAGTCTGTACATAGTCAAAGATTTTCTTAGTTGGGGCCAGTCACAGTGGTTAGGTATTCTGCCACTGTGTACTCTCTGTTTAGGGCCAAATAACATTCTAGTTTGCTTTGTTGTTTTGTAAATTCTTTCCAATGTGTCAAGTAATTATCTTTTTGTTTTCTCGTGATTTTGTTGGGTCTAACTGTGTTGCTGTCCTTGGGCTCTGTAGGGTTTGTTTGTGAACAGAGCCATAGGACCAGCTTGCTTAGGGGGCTCTTCTCCAGGTTTATTTATATGTATAGTGGGGCAAAAAAGTAATTAGTCAGCCACCAATTGTGCAAGTTCTCCCACTTAAAAAGATGAGAGAGGCCTGTAATTTTCATCATAGGTACACTTCAACTATGTCGGGCAAAATGAGAAGGAAAAAAATCCAGAAAATCACATTGTAGGATTTTTTAATGAATTTATTTGCAAATGATGGTGGAAAATAAGTATTTGGTCAATAACAAAAGTTTATCTCAATACTTTGTTATATACCCTTTGTTGGCAATGACAGAGGTCAAACGTTTTCTGTAAGTCTTCACAAGGTTTTCACACACTGTTGCTGGTATTTTGGCCCATTCCTCCATGCAGATCTCCTCTAGAGCAGTGATGTTTTGAGGCTGTTGCTGGGCAACACGGACTTTCAACTCCCTCCAAAGATTTTCTATGGGGTTGAGATCTGAAGACTGGCTAGGCCACTCCAGGACCTAGAAACGCTTCTTACGAAGCCACTCCTTCGTTGCCCGGGCGGTGTGTTTGGGATCATTGTCATGCTGAAAGACACAGTCACGTTTCATCTTCAATGCCCTTGCTGATGGAAGGAGGTTTTCACTAAAAATCTCACGATACATGGCCCCATTCATTCTTTCCTTTACACGGATCAGTCGTCCTGGTCCCTTTGCAGAAAAACAGCTCCAAAGCATGATGTTTCCACCCCCATGCTTCACAGTAGGTATGGTGTTCTTTGAATACAACTCAGCATTCTTTGTCCTCCAAACACGACGAGTTGAGTTTTTACCAAAAAGTTATATTTTGGTTTCATCTGACCATATGACATTCTCCCAATCTTCTTCTGGATCATCCAAATGCTCTCTAGCAAACTTCAGATGGGCCTGGACATGTACTGGCTTAAGCAGGGGGACGCGTCTGGCACTGCAGGATTTGAGTCCCTGGCGGCGTAGTGTGTTACTGATGGTAGGCTTTGTTACTTTGGTCCCAGCTCTCTGCAGGTCATTCACTAGGTCCCCCCGTGTGGTTCTGGGATCATTTTGACCCCACGGGGTGAGTTCTTGCGTGGAGCCCCAGATCGAGGGAGATTATCAGTGGTCTTGTATGTCTTCCATTTCCTAATAATTGCTCCCACAGTTGATTTCTTCAAACCATGCTGCTTACCTATTGCAGATTCAGTCTTCCCAGCCTGGTGCAGGTCTACAATTTTGTTTCTGGTGTCCTTTGACAGCTCTTTGGTCTTGGCCATAGTGGAGTTTGGAGTGTGACTGCTTGAGGTTGTGGACAGGTGTCTTTTATACTGATAACAAGTTCAAACAGGTGCCATTAATACAGGTAACGAGTGGAGGACTGAGGAGCCTCTTAAAGAAGAAGTTACAGGTCTGTGAGAGCCAGAAATCTTGCTTGTTTGTAGGTGACCAAATACTTATTTTCCACCATAATTTGCAAATAAATTCATTAAAAATCCTACAATGTGATTTTCTGGATTTTTTTTCAAATTTTGTCTGTCATAGTTGAAGTGTACCTATGATGAAAATTACAGGCCTCTCTCATCTTTTTAAGTGGGAGAACATGCACAATTGGTGGCTGACTAAATACTTTTTTGCCCACTGTAGGTGATGGCTTTGTTATGGAAGGTTTGTGAATTGCTTCCTTTTTCAGTAGGTTTATGTAGAATTTAACGTCTCTTTTCTTGATTTTGATAATTAGCAGGTATCGGCCTGATTCTGCTCTGCATGCATTATTTGGTGTGTTACGTTGTACACAGAGGATATATTTGCTGAATTCTGCATGTAGAGTCTCAATTTGGTGTTTGTCCCATTTTGTGAATTCTTGGTTGGTGTGTGGACCCCAGACCTCACAAACATAAAGGGCAATGGGTTCTATAACTGATACAAGTATTTTTAGCTAGATCCTAATTGGTATGTTGAATTTGATGTTCCTTTTGATGACATAGAAGGCTCTTCTTGCCTTGTCTCTCAGATCGTTCACAGCTTTATGGAAGTTACCTGTGGGACTGATGTTTACGCTGAGGTATACATAGTTTTTCGTGTGCTCTATCTAGGGCAACGGAGTCTCGATGAAATATGTTTTTGTGGTCCCAGGAACTTTACCTTTTATGGAACACCATTATTTTTGTCTTACTGCGATTTACTGTCAGGGCCCAGGTCTGACAGAACTGTGCAGAAGATCTAGGTGCTGCTGTAGGCCCTCCTTGGTTGGGGACAGAAGCACCAGATCATCAGAAAACAGTAGACATTTAAATTCAGATTCTAGTAGGGTGAGGCCCGATGCTGCAGACCGTTCTAGTACCCTCGCCAATTCGTTGATATATATGTTGAAGAGGGTGGGGCTTAAGCTGCATCCATGTCTCACCCCCCGGCCCTGTGGAAAGAATTGTGTTTTTTTTGTGCCAACTTTAACCTCACACTTGTTGTTTGTGTACATGCATTTCATAATGTTGTATGTTTTTGCCCCAACACCACTTTCCATCAATTTGTATAGCAGGCCCTTGTGTAAAATTGAGTTGAAAGCTTTTTTCAAAACAAACAAAGCATGAGAATACTTTTCCTTTGTTTTGGTTTGTTTGTTTGTCAATTAGGGTGTGCAGGGTGAATACATGGTCTGCCGTACAGTAATTTGGTAAAAAGCCAAATTGACATTTGCTCAGTACATTGTTTTCGCTGAAGAAATGTACGAGTCTGCTTTTAATGATAATGCAGAGGATTTTCCCAAGGTTGCTGTCGACACATGTCCCACGTAGTTATTGGGGTCAAATTTGTCTCCACTTTTGTGGATTGGGGTGATCAGTCCTTGGTTCCAAATATTGGGGAATATGCCAGAGCTGAGGATGATGTTAAAGAGTTTAAGTATAGCCAATTGGAATTTGCGGTCTGTATATTTTATCATTTCATTTAGGATACCTTCAACCCCACAGGCCTTTTTGGGTTAGATAGAGTTCATTCAATGTAATTGGAGAATTCAGTGGGTTCAGGTTAGAGGTCGACCGATTATGATTTTTCAACGCCGATACCGATTATTGGAGGACCCCCCCCCCCCAAACCAGATACCGATTAATCGGCCGATTTAACATGAGTCTTCAATATTCCCAGGTCAGAAGTTTTAGGTTGTAATTATTATAGGAATTATAGGACTTTTTCTCTCTATACCATTTGTATTTTATTAACCTTTGACTATTGGCTGTTCTTATAGGCACTTTAGTATTGCCAGTGTAACAGTATAGCTTCCGTCCCTCTCCTCGCTCCTACCTGGGCTCAAACCAGGAACACAACGACAACAGCCACCCTCGAAGCAGTGTTACCCATGCAGAGCAAGGGGAACAACCACTCCAAGTCTCAGAGTGAGTGACGTTTGAAACGCTATTAGCGCACACCCCGCTAACTAGCTAGCCATTTCACATCGGTTACACCAGCCTCATCTCAGAAGTTGATAGGCTTGAAGTCATAAACAGCTGCTGGCAAACGCACAAAAGTGCTGTTTGAATGAATGATTACGAGCCTGCTGCTGCCTACCATCGCTCAGTCAGACTGCTCTATCAAATCATAGACTTAGTTATAACATGATAACACACAGAAATACGAGCCTTAGGTCATTAATATGGCCAAATCCGGAAACTATCATTATTATTCTTTCAGTGAAATACAGAACCGTTACGTATTTCATCTAACGGGTGGCATCCAAAAGTCTAAATATTCCTGTTACATTGCACAACCTTCAATGTTATGTCATAATTACGTAAAATTCGAGCAAATTAGGAGGCCCAAACTGTTGCATATACATTGACTCTGCGTGCAATGAACGCAAGAGAAGTGACACAATTTCACCTGGTTAATATTGCCTGCTAACCTGGATTTCTTTTAGCTAAATATGCAGGTTTAAAAATATATACTTCTGTGTATTTATTTTAAGAAAGGCATTGATGTTTATGGTTAGGTACACATTGGAGTAACAATACGCACCGCATCGATTATATGCAACGTAGGACACGCTAGATAAACTAGTAATATTTGATTTGATTTGATTTTACTATCATCAACCATGTGTAGTTAACTAGTGATTATGATTATGATTGATTGATTGTTGTTTATAAGATAAGTTTAATGCTAGCTAGCAACTTACCTTGGCTTACTGCATTCGCGTAACAGGCAGTCTCCTCGTGGAGTGCAATGTAATCAGGTGGTTAGAGCGTTGGACTAGTTAACTGTAAGGTTGCAAGATTGAATCCCCCGAGCTGACAAGGTAAAAATCTGTCGTTCTGCCCATGAACGAGGCGGTTAACCAACCGTTCCTAGGCCGTCATTGAAAATAAGAATGTTTTCTTAACTGACTTGCCTCGTTAAATAAAGATGTATTTTTTTTAAATACATTTAAAAAAAAAAATCGGCCAAATCGGTGTCCAAAAATTGTTATGAAAACTTGAAATTGGCCCTAATTAATCGGCCATTCTGATTAATCGGTCGAACTCTAATTCAGGTAGTCTTTAATTGTTGATTCTAAGATGTATATTTGATCATGTATATGTTATTGCTGTTTGTTCTTTGTTATAGAGCCAAAAAGATTGGAAAAGTGGTTTTTCCATAAATCTCCGTTTTGGATAGATAACTCTTTGTGTTGTTGTTTGTTGAGAGAGTTTTCAAATTTTCCCAGAAGTGGTTAGATTCTATGGTTTCTTCAATTACATTGAGCTGATTTCTGACATGCTGTACCTTCTATTTCCGTAGTGTATTTCTATATTGTTTTAGTGATTCACCATAGTGAAGGCTTAGGTTCAGGTTTTCTGGGTCTCTATGTTTTTGGTTGGATAGGTTTCTCTATTTCTTTCTTAGGTTTTAGCATTCTTCATCAAACCATTTGTCATTGTTGTTAATTTTCTTAGGTTGTCTACTTGAAATTTTGGAATTTGATAGGGAAGCTGAGAGGTCAAGTATACTATTTAGGTTTTCTACTGCCAAGTTTACACCTTCACTATTACAGTGAAACATTTTGTCCAGGAAATTGTCTAGAAGGGATTGAATTTGTTTTTAGTAGATTTCCACACTACTTTCCTTCCATCTATAGCATTTCTTAATATTATTCAGTTCCTTTGGCTTTGATGCCTCATGATTGAGCAAAGCTCTGTTCAAGTAGAGTGTGATTTTTCTGTGATCTGATAGGGGTGTCTCTCTCGCTCGTTCTCTTTCTCAGAGAGAGCCTCCGGGTCTTTCTCTCAGGCATTCCTTTTGCTTGAGTATTCCTCTGTGTATCTTCTGCTCTCTTTCTGCTGCTGTTCATACCTGTAAGCCTTTCCCAGGTACCAACCCCTTTGGAAATATATTGGTTAAGTCCCTCTCTCTCTGTCTTGCTCTTTCTTTCTTTCTTTCTTTGTTTCTTTCTCACTTTGTCTCTTTATTGTTCGCTCTCAATTCAATTTCAATTTAAAATGCTTTACTGGCATGACAAAAGTGCATGTTTCTCTCTCTTTCTCTCTCTTTCTCGCTCTGTTTCAATTTAAAATGCTTTACTGGCATAACAAAAGTAAATATTTCCCTCTCTGTATCTCTTTCTTCCTCTATTGCTCTAGCTATTTCTCTCTTGCTTGCATGTCTACAGTCGAAGTCGGAAGTTTACATATACACTTAGGTTGGAGTAATTAAAACTTGTTTTTCAACCACTCCACAAATTTCTTGTTTACAAACTATAGTTTTGGCAAGTTGGTTAGGACATCTACTTTGTGCATGACACAAGTAATTCTTTCAGTGGGTCAGAAGTTTTCATACACTAAGTTGACTGTGCCTTTAAACAGCTAGGAAAATTCCAGAAAATTATGTCATGGCTTCAGAAGCTTCTGATAGGAGGTGTACCTGTGGATGTATTTCAAGGCCTACCTTCAAACTCAGTGCCTCTTTGCTTGACATCATGGGAAAATCAAAAGAAATCAGCCAAGATCCCAGAAAATAAATTATAGACCTCCACAAGTCTGGTTCATCCTTGCGAGCAATTTCCAAATGCTTGAAGGTACCACGTTCATCTGTACAAACAATAGTATGCAAGTATAAACACCATGGGATCACGCAGCCGTCATACCGCTCAGGAAGGAGACACGTTCTGTCTCCTAGAGATGACCGTACTTTGGTGTGAAAAGTGCAAATCAATCCCAGAACGACAGCAAAGGACCTCCTGAAGATGCTGGAAGAAAGAGTTACAAAGGTATCTATATCCACAGTAAAAACAAGACCTATATCGATATAACCTAAAAAGCCACTCAGCAAGGAAGAAGCAACTGCTCCAAAACCACCATAAAAGCCAGATTACGGTTTGCAACTGCAACGTGAGGACAAAGATCGTACTTTTTGGAGAAATGTTCTCTGGTCTGATGAAACAAAAATAGAACTGTTTGTCCATAATGACCATTTTTATGTTTGGAGGAAAAAGGGGGAAGCTTGCAAGCCGAAGAACACCATCCCAACCGTGAAGCACGGGGGTGGCAGCATCATGTTGTGGGGGTGCTTTGCTGTAGGAGGGACTGGTGCACTTCACAAAATAGATGGCATCATGAGGCGGGAAAAGTATGTGGATATACTGATGCAACATCTCAAGACATCAGTCAGGAAGCTAAAGCTTGGTTGCAAATGGATCTTCCAAATTGACAATGACCCCAAGCAAAATGGCTTCAGGAAAACAAAGTCAAGGTATTGGAGTGGCCATCACAAAGCTTTGACCTCAATCCCATACAAAATTTGTGGGCAATTTGTGGGCAGAACTGAAAAAGTGTGTGCAAGCAAGGAGGCCTACAAACCTGACACAGTTCAAATCAAATCAAATCAAATGTATTTATATAGCCCTTCGTACATCAGCTGATATCTCAAAGTGCTGCACAGAAACCCAGCCTAAAACCCCAAACAGCAAGCAATGCAGGTGTAGAAGCACGGTGGCTAGGAAAAACTCCCTAGAAAGGCCAAAACCTAGGAAGAAACCTAGAGAGGAACCAAGCTATGTGGGGTGGCCAGTCCTCTTCTGGCTGTGCCGGGTGGAGATTATAACAGAACATGGCCAAGATGTTCAAATGTTCATAAATGACCAGCATGGTCGAATAATAATAAGGCAGAACAGTTGAAACTGGAGCAGCAGCACAGTCAGGTGGACTGGGGACAGCAAGGAGTCATCATGTCAGGTAGTCCTGGGGCACGGTCCTAGGGCTCGGGTCCTCCGAGAGAGAGAAAGAAAGAGAGAATTAGAGAGAGCATATGTGGGGTGGCCAGTCCTCTTCTGGCTGTGCCGGGTGGAAATTATAACAGAACATGGCCAAGATGTTCAAATGTTCATAAATGACCAGCATGGTCGAATAATAGTAAGGCAGAACAGTTGAAACTGGAGCAGCAGCATGGCCAGGTGGACTGGGGACAGCAAGGAGTCATCATGTCAGGTAGTCCTGGGGCATGGTCCTAGGGCTCGGGTCAGTTGAAACTGGAGCAGCAGCATGGCCAGGTGGACTGGGGACAGCAAGGAGTCATCATGTCAGGTAGTCCTGGGGCATGGTCCTAGGGCTCAGGTCCTCCGAGAGAGAGAAAGAAAGAAGGAGAGAATTAGAGAATGCACACTTAGATTCACACAGGACACCGAATAGGACAGGATAAGTACTCCAGATATAACAAACTGACCCTAGCCCCCCGACACAAACTACTGCAGCATAAATACTGGAGGCTGAGACAGGAGGGGTCAGGAGACACTGTGGCCCCATCCGAGGACACCCCCGGACAGGGCCAAACAGGAAGGATATAACCCCACCCACTTTTTACACCAGCTCTGTCAGGAGGAATGGGCCAGAATTCACCCAACTTATTGTGGGAAGCTTGTGGAAGGCTACCTGAAACATTTGACCCAAGTTAAACTATTTAAAGGCAATGCTACCAAATACTAATTGAGTGTATGTAAAATTCTAACCCACTGGGAATGTGATGAAAGAAATAAAAGCTGAAATAAATCGTTCTCTCTACTATTATTCTGACATTTCACATTCTCAAAATAAAGTGGTGATCCTAACTAAGACAAGGAATTGTTACTAGTTTTAAATGTCAGGAATTGTGAAAATCTGAGTTTAAATGTTTTTGGCTAAGTGTATGTAAACTTCCAACTTCAACTGCATGTAGAACAGGTAGGTAATTGTTCAGATGTGCACTCGCCTTAACCCCACCTGGCTCTAGCTTCTAACCCTGGCTCTGTCACAGTCAAGTTCACCTGGAGAGGACAAGCTGTTGGAACACAGGGAAAAATACTAATTGCTGCCTCTTTCAACGCGCATGCATCCTCTCTAATGTATAAGCCCCCGGGGGCAGAAATCGCTAATATATCGCTGACATTCAGGAGTTTGAGGGACACCCACAGTAGGGAAAACGGAAGAGGTGGAGGTAGGGGCGTGTGTTGATGTCGCTTCTGATGGCTTCACTCACCCCCCCTCCCACTCTCCTTCACCCACCACCCTTCCTTCCATTCCTTCAGCTCTCCATCACTCCTCCCTCTCTCACAGGAATCGTGGAATTCTCCCACTTGGCGCATTTCCAATGAGGATTTACCCCAGTGTTTACCCAAAAGGCTCAGACTTTTTGTTTCCATCTACGTGGGCCGGCCCCCGTGTCTCACGGGGCCACGGCTCCAGTGGACCTGCTCTGACTTGGAGCCAGGCAAGGCTCTGAGTACTTTTCAGCTGCATTTACAAAACAATGGCTAACTGTGAACTTTAACACCTTCTCACAAAGCCACTGTCTTGAATGATGCAGAGGTTGTTGATTCAGCTCACCACAAGTCTTTAGTGTCATACTCCTGATGGAAACACAATAACACTAGAGCTGGCATTAACATAAAACACCGGTGACAACCTTGTGTGGGGGAAAGACTCAGTGAAAAAGCACCATTAGAGTAGTGCAGGAGTTCCAGCCACTGGCACTCAGTCCCTCTGTAGGACTTTAAGGTTTTCCCAGTCTATCCAGGCTGTTTCTGTCCAGGAATGGGCTTAACCTGTGTTTGGGAAACCTGCCCCAGTTGTATACTTTAAAATTACCCTCACGTCCTCACTGAATTAATTATGTAGAGCTTACCTGTACCAGAACAGTCATTACATGTCCCTGAATTCACAAGTGGTGTCTCCACTGTCCTGAGATGGACTATGTCTGTGCACGCTCAAGCAGTTATGTACATACACATGCAGCCACTTGCATACGCATACACCCACATGTATTTTAATCGTATACTGTGTATACATACCAAAGCTGCTGTGTGCTCACACAGAGTCACTCCGTTTATTTTCTCTGTAGTAGCTAAGAGTGCTTCACTTTCTCTGTTTGATCAAGTTTTGTAATCATGCAGTGGTGTAGCAGAGGAGGACAGATGGGGCCTTCAGACCCTGTTTGTTTATGTTTTTCTAAGATAGAGGCAGGGCTCTATTACTAATAGCGGAGACAAATTAGTTAAAGGTTGAGTAAGTATACATTTTGTTAGTGAATTCCATAATGTAGTTATTTTGTTAGATACTTCTCCCTTTTAGTTGAAATCGTGTTTTTTCAAAGCCATTTTAGCTGTTGTGCTAGCTGTTTGGTCCAGACATTTTTACAAATTATGGGAATTTGTTGCATTATGAAGCTGTTGCCTCCTGCTGAGGATTCATGATCATGTTGTTAGACAAAGCAAGTAAAGTGAACATCAGAACGTGATGTAGTTTTATAGGAATTTGCAGCTGCTGTTGTTAAGTAATGAATCTGCTAGCTTCTGACATGACTTACTGCATCTTTAATTAGCATTGCATATATTAGCGCTCGCTGTGTCTGTTTTCATCTGTCCTCTGAGCTTATTATCTCCCTATGTTCAAAGAATGGAAACTCCAGAGGAGGAGAGAAAGGGGGGAAGACTTTTATAGGCGGACAGCAGAGACACGTTTGACCTGTTTAACAGCGACTTCTTTTATGTGGCTGCCGAAAGAAATCATGAGTCTATTCTAATTACACTGTACATTGGTCCTGCCAGGCATGAGCTAATGCTCTTTACCGAAGAGTCTTTCGAGTTTCTCTCTGTGTTGCAATGTGCCTCCATGTTGCAATGCTCTGCCAGCGAACTCAGATAAATATAATAGTTTGATTTAAACACTTACATGCTTTGCAAGAAGAATGATTTCCCTAATAATGTCGTTTACATGACACATCTGAAATCAGGCTACGTGATGGGATCTTGATAAATGAACAAAATCTCAATCAAAATAAATGTTCTACTACAGCGACCATGTTATTTTTGGGAAGCCTGTTTGATTCTGAGTTCAGACATATAACGTTTGTATGTGAAAACTAAGATGCATACTTTCAGTTTTTCTAAAACTCACTTCACTTGCGCATAAACATAAGAGGTAGGCTTGCGCTGCTGGTCCTTGCACATCAAATGCACCGATGCTGTTGACGTATGCTCGCAAGCTAATCACAGAATGTGACTATAACACTTAAGCAAATCATGCAATCTGGCCAGGTTGATATCCAGATTTTAATTTGGTAAAGTTGCACAGTGTGACATGTAATAATAGTAAAAGACTGAATCCGCCTTCAGGAATATCATCCATCTCGTAAAGCAACTGTCTAACGCTAACTTTCTCTTGATATCTCTCTGTCTTTCTCATTCTCTCTTTAACTCATTCTCTCTTTAACGCTATCTCTTGGTCTCTTCTTTGAATGCTTCATTTCAATCTCTTTCTCTCTCAAAAACCATGACTCAGTCCTCCATTTCGAACACAAAAACAGTGTCAGAATCTCTAAAAGTTCTTAGTTTGTAACGCTTTTCTCCCTCTCTATATTTCTGTTTTTAACATGTCTGAATTCCTGACAATTAACGCCTTTTTTACGTCAATGTTTTTATCATCACTTTTTCAGCCCAGAACTCGTGTGGGAGTGTAACAGCTCGGAAAATGACACAGGGTGCCACAAAAAACACAGAACACAGAATATCAAATAGACACACTAGACTTTTCATCTTGGTGTTTTTTTCTTCTTTTATTTTTCCCCCTTTTAGCTCTCCTTTACTCCATTGCTTTTATGCTCTCCTTTCTTCTTGAACATGTTTCTGGCTGCGGCTTGATGGGTCTGACTGGAAGTTCTGGAAGCTGTGTTGTGATTGGATTGGAGGACCATTGTTCTAGTGTGGCTTGGGCTGCCACAGCATGTGCTTACTGTGCTAGCACATTCAACGTTTGTGGTGAAAGTAAGTCTTTTTTTCCAACCATATTTTCCCCTTGACTTGTGTTGTGAGTAAGACTTGACGGGCAGCACTGTTTGGTATTTTGGTAAGTCCCCATGTGAGAGGATACAGCACCAAGCCCTGAAGAACACCGTGGCCTGTTGATTGTACACACAAGGGGTGTGGATGACTGTGTGAAATGCCAACTGGCCAGGTCATAGAGCTAAAAGTCAGAATAGGCTGTAATGCTCAGTGGGCTGGGTGGTCATTACTTTGTCTGGGATACAGATGTTTCACTGGGAATTTGGCTTTTTAAAAATCTTTCCCCATCATTCTTATTTTCTTTCACTCATGCAAACATTCTATCCATAGATCTTCAATTCTTGCTCCATCTCCCCAGGCTTCAATCATTTTTTATCTCCTGCTTCTTTATTTACCCTCTTCCTTCCTTCTTTTTTTTTCTTTCTTTTTTTTTTACCAAACTCTCTTCTTTCCCTCCCTCTAACTTTATTTTTCACTTAAATTCCACTCACTGGTGCTCCTGTAGGGATCTATATGGAGAATGTATGTAGCCCTCCCTCTTGAAGAAGATGAGCACTCGGGTTATCAGTGAAGCAAAACTTCTACAATATCCATATCCAAAACCATAGCTCTGAGAGAACTCTCCCTATTTTGCTCTATGATATATGACTGTGAGACAATAGGCAGACAGAGATAGAGATCAAGAGTTGCAGAGGGAGTTGTAAAATGTATCTTTTAAATGTACTGGATGGAGAAAAATATACTTTATTGCCCTTAGTGTATAATCAATTTCTAACATATGTTGGTTGCACCCTCTTAATATTGACATTGGGGGGACTATTTGTCTATAATTAGAGTCATGAGTGTGTATACTCAATGTCAGTTTGTATGATATAGATGTAGATAAACAGCAAACTACACCATTTCCTGTATGCTGTAAATATACCTTGAATCAGACTGTATTTACTGTATTATAAACAAAGTCAAACCCAGAGGCTATAGGGCAGAGGGAAGCCTTGCCAGACATTGACACAGTGACAGACAGCCTTCAGCTTTGATGATATTATTGCGGAATGCCAGTCATTGTGGTGAGGGTGAGGTGAGACGGTTAGAGAGAGAGATGAAAGGGGGGGAATGAGTATGGTTATAGGCTGGCGGGGGGAATCTCCCTGGGTCAGTTGAGACGGAGGGAGAGGAGGACAGTAGAAGGAAGAGAAGGGGGAATGGAGGAAGAGGGGTGAGAAGGGGGAGAGAGAAGAGTAAGAGAATAGAGAAGGGTGTGAAAGAGATAAAGAGTAGACTAGGGGAAATGGAGAGATAGGGGGTGAGAAGGAGGAGAGAGAGGAGTAAGAGAATAGAGAAGGGTGTGAAAGAGATAAAGAGTAGACTAGGGGAAATGGAGAGATAGGGGGGTGAGAAGGGGAGGGGGTGAGAGAAGGGGGAGAGAGAGGAGTAAGAGAATAGGGGTAGAGAAGGGTAAGAGAATAGAGAAAAGAGATAAAGAGTAGACTAGGGGAAATGGAGGAAGAGGGGTGAGAAGGGGGAGAGGGAGGAGTAAGAGAATAGAGAAGGGTGTGAAAGAGATAAAGAGTAGACTAGGGGAAATGGAGGAAGAGGGGTGAGAAGGGGGAGAGGGAGGAGTAAGAGAATAGAGAAGGGTGTGAAAGAGATAAAGAGTAGACTAGGGAAATGGAGGAAGAGGGGTGAGAAGGGGGAGAGAGAGGAGTAAGAGAATAGAGAAGGGTGTGAAAGAGATAAAGAGTAGACTAGGGGAAATGGAGGAAGAGGGGTGAGAAGGGGGAGAGAGAGGAGTAAGAGAATAGAGAAGGGTGTGAAAGAGATAAAGAGTAGACTAGGGGAAATGGAGGAAGAGGGGTGAGAAGGGGGAGAGAGAGGAGTAAGAGAATAGAGAAGGGTGTGAAAGAGATAAAGAGTAGACTAGGGGAAATGGAGAGATAGGGGGTTGAGTGAAGACAAAGAGGTGAAAGGGGGCGGGGTTTAGGCTAAGCCTGTGGGTCCTCTGAGGATCTTTGAGATGTATTAGCAGCAGATGAGGCTGATATTCATCTGCACAGATAACACTCTCCACTGAGCCAGCCAGCACTCTGCTCCACCACTGCAGCCCCCTGCCCTTAACCACAGAATATTACATTCCTCGAAGTCTGGTACCCAGCGCTACTGCAACAGGAGGGCCGAAGAGAAAGAGATTGAGAAAGATTGACAGACAGCAAGAGAGTGGGGTGTGTGTGTGTGGGGGGGGGGGGAGTACGGAAGGCAAAAGAGACATAGGAAGAGAGAGAGGAACACAGACAGAGAGAAGGGGCTGAGATAAAGAAAGGACAGATTGTGACAGACTTTTAAAATTTGATAATATATACGTTTTTTATTTCACCAGGTAAGTTGATTGAGAACACATTTTCATTTCCAGCAACGACCTGGGGAATAGTTACAGGGATGATTGAGCCAATTGGAAGCTGGGGATGATTAGGTGGCCATGATGGTATGAGGGCCAGATTGGGAATTTAGCGTAAGAGTAGTGGTGTTAAGTGCCATGGGGTTTTTAGTCCCCAATCACTGCCCTGGGGCACTGGGATATATATATATATGTTTTAGACCAGAGGAAATAGTGCCTCCTAATTGCACTCCAACACCACTTCTAGCAGCATCCAGGGACCGACCAGAACCAACCCTGCTTAGCTTCAGAGGCAAGCCAGCAGTGGGATGCAGGGTGGTGTGCCCCTGGCAAGATTAAGTTTCCCAGATTTGTTTCAGTAGTTTTTCTTTAAAATAACTTTCTCACACACTTACGGTATATTATCAGTTAAGGTGAGGAATCCTCTATATGTGTAGTAACCAGGGTTGAGGTAAATTAAATGTATGTCCCAGTCATTCAGGAATTGGAATTTTGTTTTATTTTCTGAATTTAAAAGAATTGAATTGACCGCAACCCTGTTGGTAACCAAACCTGGCCACCCTGTAGACAATCGGAGTGCTTCCAAAGCAAAGAGATATCATGTGTTTGATACTCACCAAGTAAGCATCCATGTCTAGAAAAATGAATTGCCCCATTACTTCTGGGCCCTGTAACCTCTACCTATGGCTGTGATCAAGGTGTCTGTGTCTGTGTGTGTGTCGTCTGTGTGTTTGAGTGTGTGGGTGCGTGCAGGTTTCATTGAGTTGAATGAACTTTACTTTTCACCAGTTCTTCTAACTAACACGTTCTTAATAGGAACCATTTTCCACCCACATATATCACAGGAATCATCCCAAAGTCTGCTAAGAAGCCATGTTTTCATATTGGATGCCCTGTCCATTAGTTGTACTCATTGCTTTCTTTTAAGCACCAGTCCATATGTACCTCTTATTCCCATGACATTTTAAGTGAGGGATGAGAGAGAGAGGGACTTTGCGAGTGTACTGTATCTGCCTGCAATAGAGGTAGAGTGAACGAAGTAGAGCACACCAATTTCTTTGTTTATTTTTATTTTGTTATCGGGTCAATTTGAGTTTTATGTACTCTTCGTCTTACAGTTGCCACGGGGGACAGGTCACTTACAGGACTGAGCTTTTAAGAGGGAGTATTTCCAGAGACACACATTGTTAAGTCCTCGGTAGCAGCAGATTGTGAGAAAATCTGCTTTATGAACCACTAAAATGAGCTGTTTCAGATTGGTATTGTTCTACTTTACGGTGTGGAACCGATCGTCAATAATAATGCTAATGTCTCTCCCTCCTGATGGCGGTGTTGAACCTTAAAGCACCTCTGTGTCTCATAAAGCCTGTCTCTATTGTGGTTGTTTCGAGTGCTAGGCCGCATCCCAAATGGCACCCTTTTCCATTTGTACTGTACTACTTCTGATCAGGGCCCATAGGGCTGTTGTGCACTATATAGGGAATAGGGTGCCATTTGGTACGTATCCAATGACTTTAAGGATTGGGACCATAGGGAATGCTGGGAAAGTGTGTTAGCTAGCTTCTCCATGGGGAAACCTCCAACCTCCATTAAGATTTCCCCCCATCCATCTTTTTTTCATGAGGTAGCTATGACGGACAGACTTTTCCAGCCACACATAGGTTTTTGATACAGTACTGCGGTGAGGAGGGACTCCAGAGAAGTGGAACTTTATCATCTGAACATTGTGTATTAGAATCACATAAAACAATAACAGTTGGTAACCTTAAACGGTTGGACCTGGGACAAAGCACAGCTGGGAGGGTTTTAAATGTGGGAATGAAACAATATGGCCTCAGACACTTTCTCTCCAAGGGTTCGGTTTAACTGTGCTTTGGAAAAATGAGGCATATCTTTTGTGACAAATTTTAAACTTGTTGGAAACTAGCATGGTCTCTTAACCGTGTTTGGTATAACAAGATCTATTATCATTGTTTAAATATGGTCAAAGCCCTCTATGGGTGTTTAAAAGTGAGCTGCCTTGGACTTTTTGCTTTCAGGAACTCCAATAGCTCTTTTCAATAAAGCTTCTAATTGCAGGCCATTACTCAGGAGTTCTCTTTGCTAAAGTCTTATTGGTAAATTTTTAAGAATTATAACTATTATCTCAGAGCCGTAACTCTTGACTCTGTATTCTTTTCAAATGTACTTAGGCGAACAACTCTGAACGACTCTGCTTTGCTAGGGGGCCATGGTGTGGAGTTCTCGTAGCGTCTATACTTTCAGTATTTTTCTCTTTCTCTCGCACGCACGTACGCACACGCACACACACAAACACACAACACACACCCACCCACCCACTCACTCACCCACCCACCTACCACCAGGGTTAATTACCATTCATAATGATCATGCTACATGTGATGGCAAGAATCATGATGTTTAGGTCATTAGTATAAACCTTGCTGGGCCTCATAGACATAGCTTAGGACCATCATGGTTACACTGTTTCCCAAGCAGATGACACTGCAGCAGATGAATTGTACAGTATTAGCAGTCAGAACAGGCCTCTATAGAACAGTCATCAGACACGCATCATTCATCACGCTAATTAGTTCTACTATACATTCTTACGGAGCTTACACTCTGCAGAAAGTGTGTGTGTGCTGGGCCCGGGAGAGGCACAGAGATGGGTCAAAAATAGACTTGAGTATAGTGGGAAGGGGAGTGGAGGGGAAAAAATTTGGTTTTTGTTAGCTTTGGCTGATACACGGAGCGATTCCGGAACCATGTGTCCAGATTCCCAGCAGTATGTGGTGCTAAGGCCTGTTACGCACCATACCTGCCTGTAAACACACATACACACATACTGTAGGGCTGTTACGGTGACCTTATTATCGCCACACCGGTGGTCACGAGTCATGACAGCAGTCAAATTCCATGTGACCACTTAGTCACGGTAATTAGGCTTCTCCAAGCTCTGATGCTGCTGATGGTCATTAGTAGCCTACCAAACTTGCTAACTGCCTGGTACTCAGCACTCTATTGTCCCTCTAATCACTCTGACATCAATGAAAATGTAATCTAAAATGAGCTGATGTTACTTATTATATATTTATTTCTCAAATATTAAGCATGAAAATGAACCATGGGAAAAGCATCCTCCATTCGCTATTTAAGTGCATAGATGACGTATTCTTCCTCCTGACTCTGTTTCGAGACAGGTGCATGATTGTCCATTCACATGGAGAGCCATGTGAGTGAGATGTGCTTCAGCCGGGCGAAGGGAACTATCATTATTATATTTAGCCCTAGGGCACAATGGGCACTGGCCGCAAAAGCATGCATTCTTTTAGGGAGCATTACGGCCACACAAAGGGGATGCAGCCAGGAAATTCGAGGCATTATCAAGTGCTTGTCAAATTGTGAATGAGTGACTGATTCACAATTTTTGTACAGCCTGCACAATTAACAAAGCAGAGTTCATGCCTTTCATGTGATTTTTTGTTAGTTACATCATGCAGCCTTAGAATGTATTAAAAATCAAAAATCAAAACATGTACCCCCGCACATTGACTCAGTACCGGTACCCCCTGTATATAGCCTCGTTGTTGTTATTTTATTGTATTATTTTTTACTTGAGGTTTATTTTGTAAATATTTTCTTAACTCTTAAATCTGCATTGTTAGTTAAGGGCTAGTAAGTGTAAGCAAGCATTTCACGGTATCCGGTGCATGTGACAAATATTTGATTTGAATATTTGTATCACAACTCATAAATAACTCTAAATGTAGCATATGTTTCTTTGTTAATCACTCAACACAGAATAGCCACATGTGCACATATCCTTTCTATGTTCAGTTGTATTCTTCATACTGTAAAATAATATAAAATAATGCCACGGAATTCTAAACAAATCTTGTCTGCTAAATTAACTAGTGTAGCCCACAACCATTTGGTATAGCCAGAACAGGGCCTAACATAAGCACAACTCATAGAATGCTATTCTGTTCTTCTGAAATGGACTACATTTTCTTCATAACATGTTTCTTTAGACTTGTCTAAAATAAATAATGGATTTATTGTGATGGTGTAGGCTATATTACAAGGATTTATTTCACTTTTTAAAATGTAGATGTTCCAAAGGTCTGCATCAGTGGCTTGTAGGATATGCGTGGAAGCCAGGAAATGCTAAATGTATTTATGTTCATTAACTCTAAATTACTGGGAGACCGGCAGTTATTTGCTTGACAATCACGAGCTGACAAAATGTCCTGACCGCCACAGCCCTACACAGACACACACACAGTCGTAAAAGCTGTCGGGTGGAGCTGGCATAGAGCCTTCTGGATGTCTTATTGATCCACTGGCCTAGTGCTGAGAACGGAGGAAACACACAAATGGAAGAACAGAGAAGAGGGAGGTGTGAGAGAACTGTGTATGTGTGCATGCGTGTGTGCTTGTGTTTGTTCATGTGAATGTGTTTATGCATGCGTGTGTGCTTGTGTTTGTTCATGTGAATGTGTTTATGCATGCATGCGTGTGTGCTTGTGTTTGTTCATGTGTATGTGTTTATGCATGTGTGTGTGTGTTTGTATTTGTTCATGTGTATGTGTTTATGCATGCGTGTGTGCTTGTGTTTGTTCATGTGTATGTGTTTATGCATGCATGCGTGTGTGCTTGTGTTTGTTCATGTGTATGTGTTTATGCATGTGTGTGTGTGTTTGTGTTTGTTCATGTGTATGTGTTTATGCATGTGTATGTGTTTGTTCATATGTATGTGTTTGTTCATGTGTATGTGTTTATGCATGTGTGTGTGCTTGTGTTTGTTCATGTGTATGTGTTTATGCATGTGTGTGTGTTTGTGTTTGTTCATGTGTATGTGTTTATGCATGTGTATGTGTTTGTTCATATGTATGTGTTTGTTCATGTGTATGTGTTTATGCATGTGTATGTGTTTATGCATGTGTGTGTGCTTGTGTTTGTTCATGTGTATGTGTTTATGCATGTGTATGTGTTTATGCATGTGTGTGTGCTTGTGTTTGTTCATGTGTATGTGTTTATGCATGTGTATGTGTTTATGCATGTGTGTGTGCTTGTGTTTGTTCATGTGTTTATGCATGTGTATGTGTTTATTTTTTTTATTTTTTTATTTCACCTTTATTTAACCAGGTAGGCAAGTTGAGAACAAGTTCTCATTTACAATTGCGACCTGGCCAAGATAAAGCAAAGCAGTTCGACACATACAACGACACAGAGTTACACATGGAGTAAAACAAACATAGTCAATAATACAGTATAAACACGTTTATATACGATGTGAGCAAATGAGGTGAGATAAGGGAGGTAAAGGCCAAAAAAAAGGCTATGGTGGCAAAGTAAATACAATATAGCAAGTAAAACACTGGAATGGTAGATTTGCTGTGGAAGAATGTGCAAAGTAGAAATAAAAATAATGGGGTGGAAAGGAGCAGAATAAATAAATACAGTAGGGGGAGAGGTAGTTGTTTGGGCTAAATTATAGGTGGGCTATGTACAGGTGCAGTAATCTGTGAGCTGCTCTGACAGTTGGTGCTTAAAGCTAGTGAGGGAGATAAGTGTTTCCAGTTTCAGAGATTTTTGTAGTACGTTCCAGTCATTGGCAGCAGAGAACTGGAAGGAGAGGCGGCCAAGGAAAGAATTGGTTTTGGGGGTGACCAGAGAGATATACCTGCTGGAGCGCGTGCTACAGGTGGGTGATGCTATGGTGACCAGCGAGCTGAGATAAGGGGGGACTTTACCTAGCAGGGTCTTGTAGATGACATGGAGCCAGTGGGTTTGGCGACGAGTATGAAGCGAGGGCCAGCCAACGAGAGCGTACAGGTCGCAATGGTGGGTAGTATATGGGGCTTTGGTGACAAAACAGATTGCACTGTGATAGACTGCATCCAATTTGTTGAGTAGGGTATTGGAGGCTATTTTGTAAATGACATCCCCGAAGTCGAGGATTGGTAGGATGGTCAATTTTACAAGGGTATGTTTGGCAGCATGAGTGAAGGATGCTTTGTTGCGAAATAGGAAGCCAATTCTAGATTTAACTTTGGATTGGAGATGTTTGATGTGGGTCTGGAAGGAGAGTTTACAGCCTAACCAGACACCTAGGTATTTGTAGTTGTCCACGTATTCTAAGTCAGAGCCGTCCAGAGTAGTGATGTTGGACAGGCGGGCAGGTGCAGGCAGCGATCGGTTGAAGAGCATGCATTTAGTTTTACTTGTATTTAAGAGCAATTGGAGGCCACAGAAGGAGAGTTGTATGGCATTGAAGCTTGCCTGGAGGGTTGTTAACACAGTGTCCAAAGAAGGGCCGGAAGTATACAGAATGGTGTCGTCTGCGTAGAGGTGGATCAGAGACTCACCAGCAGCAAGAGCGACATCATTGATGTATACAGAGAAGAGAGTCGGTCCAAAAATTGAACCCTGTGGCACCCCCATAGAGAGTGCTAGAGGTCTGGACAGCAGACCCTCTGATTTGACACACGGAACTCTATCAGAGAAGTAGTTGGTGAACCAGGCGAGGCAATCATTTGGCCAGATCAATGAATACGGCTGCACAGTAATGTTTCTTATCGATGGCGGTTAAGATATCGTTTAGGACCTTGAAACCAGATTGCATAGCAGAGAAGGTATGGTGAGATTCGAAATGGTCGGTAATCTGTTTGTTGACTTGGCTTTCAAAGACCTTAGAAAGGCAAGGTAGGATAGATATAGGTCTGTAGCAGTTTGGGTCAAGAGTGTCCCTCCCTTTGAAGAGGGGGATGACCGCAGCTGCTTTCCAATCTTTGGGAATCTCAGCCGACACGAAATAGAGGTTGAACAGGCTAGTAATAGGGGTGGCAACAATTTCAGCAGATCATTTTAGAAAGAAAGGGTCCAGATTGTCTAGCCCGGCTGATTTGTAGGGGTCCAGATTTTGCAGCTCTTTCAGAACATCAGCTGACTGGCTAGTAATAGGGGTGGCAACAATTTCGGCAGATAATTTTAGAAAGAAAGGGTCCAGATTGTCTAGCCCGGCTGATTTGTAGGGGTCCAGATTTTGCAGCTCTTTCAGAACATCAGCTGACTGGATTTGGGAGAAGGAGAAATGGGGAAGGCTTGGGCAAGTTGCTGTGGGGGGTGCAGTGCTGTTGACCGGGGTAGGAGTAGCCAGGTGGAAAGCACGGCCAGCCGTAGAAAAATGCTTATTGAAATTCTCAATTATGGTGGATTTATCAGTGGTGACAGTGTTTCCTATCTTCAGTGCAGTGGGCAGCTGGGAGGAGGTGTTCTTATTCTCCATGGACTTTACAGTGTCCCAGAACTTTTTTGAGTAAGTGTTGCAGGAAGCAAATTTCTGCTTGAAAAAGCTAGCCTTGGCTTTTCTAACTGCCTGTGTATAACGGTTTCTAGCTTCCCTGAACAGCTGCATATCATGGGGGCTGTTCGATGCTAATGCAGAACGCCATAGGATGTTTTTGTGTTGGTTAAGGGCAGTCAGGTCTGGGGAGAACCAAAAGGGCTATATCTGTTCCTGGTTCTAAATTTCTTGAATGGGGCATGCTTATTTAAGATGGTTAGTAAGGCATTTAAAAAAAATACCCAGGCATCCTCTACTGACGGGATGACGTCAATATCCTTCCTGGATACCCCGGCCAGGTCGATTAGAAAGGCCTGCTCGCTGAAGTGTTTCAGGGAGCGTTTGACAGTGATGAGTGGAGGTCGTTTGACCGCTGACCCATTACGGATGCAGGCAATGAGTAAGTGATCGCTGAGATTTTGGTTGAAGACAGCAGAGGTGTATTTAGAGGGCAAGTTGGTTATGATGATATCTATGAGGGTGCCCGTGTTTAAGGCTTTGGGGAGGTACCTGGTAGGTGAAGTCGGAAGTTTACATACACCCTAGGCAAATACAGTGGGGCAAGAAAGTATTTAGTCAGCCACCAATTGTGCCAGTTCTCCCACTTAAAAAGATGAGAGAGGCCTGTAAGTTTCATCATAGGTACACTTCAACTATGACAGACAAAATGAGAAAAAACATCCAGAAAATCACATTGTAGGATTTTTTATGAATCTATTTGCAAATTATGATGGAAAATAAGTATTTGGTCACCTACAAACAAGCAAGATTTCTGGCTCTCACAGACCTGTAACTTCTTCATTAAGAGGCTCCTCTGTCCTCCACTCGTTACCTGTATTAATGGCACCTGTTTGTTATCAGTATAAAAGACACCTGTCCACAACCTCAAACAGTCACACTCCAAACTCCACTATGGCCAAGACCAAAGAGCTGTCAAAGGACACCAGAAACAAAATTGTAGACCTGCACCAGGCTGGGAAGACTGAATCTGCAATAAGTAAGCAGCTTGGTTTGAAGAAATCAACTGTGGGAGCAATTCTTAAGAAATGGAAGACATACAAGACCACTGATAATCTCCCTCGATCTGGGGCTCCACGCAAGATCTCACCCCGTGGGGTCAAAATGATCACAAGAACGGTGATCAAAAATCCCAGAACCACACGGTGGGACCTAATGAATGACCTGCAGAGAGCTGGGACCAAAGTAACAAAGCCTACCATCAGTAACACACTACGCCGCCAGGGACTCAAATCCTGCAGTGCCAGACGTGTCCCCCTGCTTAAGCCAGTACATGTCCAGGCCCATCTGAAGTTTGCTAGAGAGCATTTGGATCATCCAGAAGAAGATTGGGAGAATGTCATATGGTCAGATGAAACCAAAATATAACTTTTTGGTAAAAACTCAACTCGTCGTGTTTGGAGGACAAAGAATGCTGAGTTGCATCCAAAGAACACCATACCTACTGTGAAGCATGAGGGTGGAAACATCATGCTTTGGGGCTGTTTTTCTGCAAAGGGACCAGGATGACTGATCCGTGTAAACGATAGAATGAATGGGGCCATGTATCGTGAGATTTTGAGTGAAAACCTCATTCCATCAGCAAGGGCATTGAATATGAAACGTGGCTGGGTCTTTCAGCATGACAATGATCCCAAACACAATGACGGAGTGGCTTCGTAAGAAGCATTTCAAGGTCCTGGAGTGGCCTAGCCAGTCTCCAGATCTCAACCCCATAGAAAAATCTTTGGAGGGAGTTGAAAGTCTGTGTTGCCCAGCAACAGCCCCAAAACGTCACTGCTCTAGAGGAGATCTGCATGGAGGAATGGGCCAAAGTACCAGCAACAGTGTGTGAAAACCTTGTGAAGACCTACAGAAAATACTTTTTCCCTCACTGTACATTTAAAATCAGTTTTTCACAATTCCTGACATTGAATCCTAGTCAAAATTCCCTGTCTTAGGTCAGTTAAGTTATCATCACTTTATTTTAAAAATGTGAAATGTCAGAATAATAGTAGAGAGAATGATTTATTTAAACTTTATTTTCTTTCATTCCCAGTGGGTCAGAAGTTAACATACACTCAATTAGTATTTGGTAGCATTGCCTTTAAATTGTTTAACATTAAATTGTTTAACGTTTTGGGTAGCCTTCCACAAGCTTCCCTCAATAAGTTGGATGAATGTTGGCCCATTCCTCCTGACAGAGCGGGTGTAACTGAGTCAGGTTTGTAGGCCTCCTTGCTCACACGCGCTTTTTCAGTTCTGCCCACAAATGTTCTATGGGATTGAGGTCAGGGCTTTGTGATGGCCACTCCAATACCTTGACTTTGATGTCCTTAAGCCATTTTGCCACAACTTTGGAATTATGCTTGTGGTCAATGTCAATTTGGAAGACCCATTTGCGACCAAGCTTGAACTTATATCCACATAATCTTCCTTCCTCATAATGCCATCTATTTTGTGAAGTGCACCAGTCCCTCCTGCAGCAAAGCACCTGCAGAACATGGTGCTGCCACCCCTGTGCTTCACGGTTGGAATGGTGTTCTGCGGCTTGCAAGCTTTCCCCTTTTTCCTCCAAACATAACGATGGTCATTATGGCTAAACAGTTCTATTTTTGTTCAGTCAGACCAGAAGACATTTCTCCAAAAAGTATGATCTTTGTCCCGATGTGCAGTTGCAAACCGTAGTCTGGCTTTTTATGGCGGTTTTGAAGCAGTGGCTTCTTCCTTGCTGAGCTGCCTTTCAGGTTATGTCGATATAGGACTCATTTTACTGTGGATATAGATACTTTTGTACCTCTCTCCTCCAGCATCTTCAGAAGGTCCTTTGCTGTTGCTGGGATTGATTTGCACTTTTCGCACCAAGGTACGTTCATCTCTAGGAGACAGAACGCATCTCCTTCCTGAGCAGTATGATGGCTGCGTAGTCCCATGGTGTTTATACTTGCGTACTATTATTTGTACAGATGAACATGGTACCTTCATGGATTTGTAAATTGCTCCCAAGGTTGAACCAGACTTGTGGAGGTGTAAACATTTTTTTCTGAGAGGTCTTGGCTGATTTCATTAGATTTTCCCATGATGTCAATCAAAGAGGCACTGAGTTTGAAGGTAGGCCTTTAAATACATCCACAGGTACACATACAATTGACTCAAATTATGTCAATTAGCCTATCAGAAGCTTCTAAAGCCATGACATAAATAACTCTGTCAGGTTGGATGTGTCGTATCGCTACACATATATTTTCGGGTCTCTCCAGAGATGTTCGCTCTGGCTGGGCCACTCAAGGATATTCAGAGACTTGCCCCGAAGCCACTCCTGCATCGTCTTGGCTGTGTGTTTAGGGTTGTTGTCCTGTTGGAAGGTGAACCTTCGCCCCAGTCTGAGTGCTCTGGAGCAAGTTTTCATCAATAATCTCTCTGTACCTTGTTCCATTCATCTTTCCCTCGATCCTGACTATTTTCCCAGTCTTTTACTGAGGAGTGGCTTCCGTCTGGCCACTATATAATAAATGCCTGATTGGTGGAGTGCTGCAGAGATGGTTTTCCTTCTGGAAGGTTGTCCCATCTCCACAGATGAACTCTGGAGCTTTGTCAGAGTGACCATCGGGTTCTTGGTCACCTCCCCGATTGCTCAGATTGGCTGAGCGGCCAGCTCTAGGAAGAGTCTTGGTGGTTCCAAACTTCTTCCATTTAAGAAGGATGGAGGCCACTGTGTTCTTGGGGACCTTCAGTGCTGCAGAAATGTTTTGGTATCCTTCCTCAGATATGTGCCTCGACACAAGCCTGTCTCTGAGCTCAATGGACAATTCCTTTGACCTCATGGCTTGTTTTTTTTCTCTGACACACACTCTCAACTGTGGGACCTTATGTAGACAGGTGTGTGCTTTTCCAAATCCTGTCCAGTCAATTGAGATTACCACAGGTGGACTCCAATCAAGTTGTAGAAACATTTCAAGGATGATCAATGGAAACAGGATGCACCTGAGCTCAATTTCAAGTCTCATCGCAAAGGGTCTGAATAGTTATGTAAAATATTTGTAATGCATTTGTAAATGTTTCTAAAAACCAGTTTTTGCTTCATCATTGTAGGGTATTGTGTGTCGATTGATGAGGGCAAAAAAATAAATTGATAAATTTTAGAATAAGGCTGTAACCTAACAAAATGTGGAAAAGTCAAGGGGTGTGAATACTTTCTGAATGGACTGTATACATACATGGTGAGGTTGACAACAGTGGAGGAATTCTGTGTTGGACATGTAAGGAAGAGAGAGGGCCTCTAGGGCCTCTGCCTTGCAGACATGTGAACAGGTAAGAACAGAGAGCCTATTGTCACAGGCTTAAGCATCCAGGCAGGTGTACCGCTCACCTCACCCCTGTTCAGCCCTGCATGGCTCTACCATAGCTACCTGTTTTACCCTCTGTCTCACAGACTCTCTCCTTCCCTCTGGCCACATACTGCTGTGTTATTCTTCTCTCCTCCTCTCTCTTCCATTCCATTTGTTTACAGTAGCATAATGTCATTTTAGTCATCTCAGATGATATTTGATTTGTGAGTGACATTTCAATAAAAAGCCATTCAAGAAGGTTTTAAAAAGAAACCTTGTTGTTAGCGTTGGAAAACAATGTCATGAGACACCACTTAAAACAGAAAGTGGATACATGGACACACACTGGAAAGGTTGGACCAGTCACATATCATCTTAAAGGGGCAATCTGCAGTTGCTATATACAGTTTTGAACTTATAAAGTGATGATCCTCTCTTCCATTCCATCCAATTAATGTAACTCAATGTGATCCTAGTCAGTGCAGATGATTTGATTAATGAGTTGCATTTTAATAAAGAGCAATTCAAAGTTTTAAAAAGAAAATGTGTTGTTATCGTTGGAAAACACTACATAAAATAGAAAGTAGACACATAGACACATACTACTGTAGAAATGGTTGGACCAGTGAGATTGCTGCGAGATTGAGAGACAAGGACAGAAAATCTCAGAAAGATAAAAAGTGAATGAGAATGAAAGAAAATAGAGAGGGTAAGTGAGAGAACAAATGGGAGTGAGAGAGACTGACCTAGAAGAAGATGAGAGAGGGAGAGAGAGAAAGAAAAGGAGTGAAAGACAAAAAAATATATTTAGAAAGAGGGAGAGACAAAAAACAAAGATTAAGAGAGAAGCAGAGAGCAGTTTGCCAAGGGCCTTCTCTGTTAGCCAGGGTATACAGCCAGGGCCCAGGTTGATACATCTTTCAGCTGGTGGGCTGTGCTGCAGTAGATCCATGCTCTGGCCCTGCTCTGCTCCCCAGCTGGGCTGGACCTGATCCAGAGCCTCATACTCTGTCCTGGAGCTGCTCCAAGGCCCTCAGTCTGCCCCTGCCCGCCGGACGTAGACCTGGCACTATGCCAACATTGCTAACCCTCAGACTGTAGCCCTGGCACAATGCCCATCCTGCCGTGCACTCATACTGAAGCAGTGTAGGATCTCCCACTGAATTATTCTTTAGGCTATACCGCTGTCCTCTGGACTCATTCTGCTCTGATTATCAATGATAATGACATGTTATGTCACATTTCTCTGCGCTCATGTGGCTCACACTCCTAGTTGGGAGTGGTATGGATTTAGATTTTATTGGATCCCATTAGCCGGCACCAATGGCGACAGCTAATCTTCCTGGGGTCTGACACATAAGAAAAAAAGGCATTACATACAAAAATACTTTACAATTTACATTCATTTAAAAAATATTAACCTTACATGCATACAGTGCCTTCAGAAAATATTAATATGTTACAGCCTGAATTAAAGGGATTAAATATATGTTCTTTCTCACTCAAGTGAAAACACGTTTTTAGACATTTTTGCAAATGTGTCAAATAAAATACAGAAATATCTAATTTACATACTGTAAGTACCCACACCCCTCAGTCAATACTTTGTAGAAGCTCCTTTAGCGGCGATTACAGCTGTGAGTATTTCTGGGTAAGTCTCTAAGAGCTTTCCATAGCTGGATTGTGTCACATTTGCCCATTATTCGTTTTAGAATTCTTCAAGCTCTGTCAAATTGGTTGTTGATCATTGCTAGACAACCATTTTCAAGCAGATTTAAGTCAAATCAATAACTCGGCCACTCAGCAGCATTCACTATCTTCTTGGTAAGCAACTCCAGTGTAGATTTGGCCTTGTATTTTAGGTCATTGTCATGCTGAAAGGTGAATTAATCTCCCCATGTCTGATGGAAGCAGCATGAACAAGGTTTTCCTCTAGGATTTTGCCTGTGCTTAGCTCCATTCTGTTTATTTTTTATCTTGTAAAACTCCCCCATCCTAAACGATTACAAGCATACCCATAACATGATTCAGCCAGCACTATTCTTGAAAATATGGAGGGTGGTACTCAGTAATATGTTGTATTGGATTTCCCCCTAACATAACACTTTGTATTCAGGACAAAAAGAGAATTGCTTTGCCACAGTTTTTTCAGTATTACTTAAGTGCTTTGTTGCAAACAGGCTTCCATTTCACTCTGTCAATTAGGTTAGTATTGTGGAGTAACTACAATGTTGGTGATCCATCTACAGTTTTCTCCTACCGTATCACAGCCATTAAACTCTGTAACTGTTTTAAAGTCACCATTGGCCTCATGGTGAAATCCCTGAGCGGTTTCCTTCCTCACCGGCTTTGTGGCTGAATCTGTGTTTGAAATTTACTGTTTGACTGAGGGACCTTGCAAATAATTCTATGTGTGTGGTACTGTCACGGACGTCCTCCTCTTCATCTGAAGAGGAGAGGCGAGAAGGATCGGAGGACCAAAATGCGGCATGGTATGTTTTCATCATGAATTTTAATAAAGAAAACACTGAACACTGAAACACACTATACAAAAACAATAAACAAAATAACGACCGTGAAGCTAATGAGAACTGTGCTGACACAAGCAATCAACATAGACAATCACCCACAAACAAACAGTGCAACCCAGGCTACCTAAGTATGATTCTCAATCAGAGACAACTAATGACACCTGCCTCTGATTGAGAACCATTCTAGGCCGAAACATATAAATCCCCAAATCATAGAAAAACTAACAGACTGCCCACCCCAACTCACACCCTGACCATACTAAATAAATACAAAACAAAGGAAATCAAGGTCAGAACGTGACAGGTACAGAGATGTGGTAGTCATTCAAAAATCATTTTTAATACTATTATTTGAGACAGTCCATGCAATTTATTATGTCGCTTGTTAAGCACATTTTTACTCCCAAATGTATTTAGGCATGCCGTAACAAAGGGGTTGATTACTTATTGACTCAAGACATTTCACCTATTAATTTTTTATCAATTTGTAAAATATATATATATATATATATTTTCCCAGTTTGACATTATGGAGTATTGTGTGTAGGCCAGTGACAAAAAATATGAATGTTTTAATTAGTCAAGGGGTATGAACAAGGGGTATGAACAAGGGGTATGAATACTTTCTGAAGGCACTGTAGCTCTCAACCCATGATATGGCAGAGGATGTAAAGCCATATACATTTTTCCAATGAAAGATTATGGTCAATAATATCAAAAGCTGCCCTGAAGTCTAACAATATCGCTCCCACAATCTTCTTCGTCTTAATTTCTTTCAACCAATCATCAGTCATTTGTGTCAGTACAGTACATATTGAGTGCCCTTCTATATAAGCATCCTGAAAGTCTGGAGTTAATTTGTTCACATAAAACTCTATTTCTATCTGGTCGAACACAACTTCTCAAAAAGTTTGCTAAGAACCGTCAGCAAGCTGATTGGTCGGAACCAGTAAAGGGCGCTTTACCATTATTGGGTAGCGGAATGACTTAAGCTTCCCTCCAGGTCTGAGGACTAACAGGCTCAGATTAAATATATGACAAACTGGAGTGGAATATATTCCGCTACCATCCTCAGTAGCTTTCCATCTAAAATCGTCAATACCATGTGGTTTCTCATTATTGATGGACAACAATATTTTTTGCACCTCCCCACACTAACTTTACAGAATTATTAATGACAATATTTGTATTTTATTATTAGATATTTTAAGCATGAATATGATGGCTCACAGTTTGTTGTTGGCATTTCATGCCTGAGTTTGCCCACTTTGCCAATTAAATATTTATTAAAATAATTGGCAATATTGAAAGGTTTTGTGATGAATGAGCCATCTGATTAAATGAAAGATGGAGTTGAATTAGTCGTTCTGCCCATCATTTCATTTAAAGTACCCCAAAAGCTTTTGTACATCACTTTATATTATTTGTCTTAGTTTCTTCTTTTTTTGTTCAGTTTAGTCACATAATTTCTCAATTTACAGTACATTTGCTAATCAGATGTGCAGCCAGACTTTTTAGCCATACAGTTTTTTTAATTCCTCATCAATCTACAGAGCCTTAACAGTTCTAACTGTCATTTTCTCAATAGGTGCATGTTTATCAATAACTGGAAGAATGTGCAGCGTCTTGATGCTCTTCATTACACATATCAGGCCAACAAATCGTTTTTACATCTTCAACATAGGAATCAGTGTTGTATGATCTCTTATATACAATTTTAGGGCCAGCCTTTGGAACTTCGTCTTTTCTGGATGTAGCCACTATATTATGGTCACTACATCCAATGGGTGTGGATACAGCTTTAGAACAAAGTTCTGCAGTGTTATTAAAAATGTCATCAACACACGTGAATTATATAGTTCCTGTAACATTTGTAAACACCATGGTAGGTTGATTAATAACCTGATCCAGATTACAGGCACTGGTAATAGTGAGCAGCTTCCTCTTGAGCGGACAGCATGATGAAAACTAGTCTATATTCAGGTCATCACTTTCACTATCAAACATTGCACACATATTATCCAGATATTGACTGTTATCCACAACATGTTATTCCATCTGGATTGTCCCTCTAGATTTCCCAGTCGTTGTTTATAATGATTCACAGACTGTACTGATGTCATCTCTCGTGGATTTACAGTTTGTTGTCATCTTGACTCAATCCTCTTTCAGGACATCCACCTCTCCCTGGAAGAATTGCAAGCTGTTCTTAAGGTCCTGGAACTCTCTGGTCATATTGTCCATTCTTTGGTTCATTGAATACACCATTATTTGGACAAAGCTCTTGAAGCTATTTCCTGTTGCTGTAACATTTGCTTGTTGACATATTTTAGTTGATTTAAAAGATCACACATCTGTGATAGAGAACTCTGTCATCTCTATTGGCTTTGGGGGGCATGGTAGCAATGTAGGCTATTGCTGGTACTTCACACAACTCCAGCCAGGACAGGTCACACGGCAGATGGAAAAAGCAACCAACATCAGGGATTGAAACAGCCACAAGCCCGGTACAATGCGCGGTCTCAGCCACAAGTGCTAACTACATCACGGGCTGTGTTCAAGCTGTCAAGGAAGCCTAGCTTGTTTGATAGCAGCTATGCTAGCAGACCAAAGAGCTTCAGACTTTCAGTTTGTAAGATACCTAGTCAGCTAGCTAGCAATGGAGCCTGCTTCGCCTGGAATAGCTAACAAACGTTTCCTGCACTTGCCTACCAAGGAAAGTGTCTCCATCTGCTTCTCCTCCTCTTGTAGTGAAGTAGACTGAGAACAGCAAGAAGATTGTTCCAATCAGCACTGGTCCCATGTCACAAGTCGTGGAAACTGAAGGCAGCGGCATGCTGCTAAACGGATGGGAGTGACTGCGAGAGGTTCGGAGCAAATTGACATAAGGAATAGTTTCGCTGCACTGGTGGCTGATCTATTTGCGCCTTCATCACTGGGATTGCCTGCATCTGACTCCAACTATGATGACTACAGCAGCAGCTTCATCATGAAGTTCTGCTCCTTCCCCTCTCTCTAGATCTGATGGGGCACTGCCTGCCGTGGGACATCTGGACCCATTCCCAGGTGCAGCGGGCATACGCTATCCTGCTTCTTGTGGGCCTGTGAAAGGTTCAACAAATTGTGTGAGTGGTAGAAATGGGCGGATTTCTCCATACCCTTCTCCGGCCGTTGTATTGGGCAGTTCAAAAGATGAAAAATGTCTCAGTCCCTGAAGCAAAAACTTTGTGCTATCCAGGGGCACGAGTACAGGGCATAAATAAACTGCTCCCAAACATTTTAAACCAGCATCAGGAAATTGAGTCTATCGTAGTTCATGTGGGATTCAATGACATTATGAAAGGCAGCTCAGAACAGCTGAAGATATATTAAAGAACTGATTGGGTCACTGCTTGACTCTAACAAACGCCCCATAATATCTGTCCCTCTGCCCTCCTTAAATTGTGGCATTGAACATTTCAGTAGACTTTTAGCCTTCCATAACTGACTACGACTATTGGTGCCTTGTGTGTGTAACATTTATTAACAATTTTGATACCTTCTGGAAAACTTAGCTTGTTTTATAAGGAGGACGGGATCCACCCAAATAATGTGGGTTCCTAGATCCTTTCACAGCATTTTGTCGCTGAGTTGTCATAATTGTCACAATCCCTCCGGTACTGCTCATACCGTTCATCAGTTTCGGAGGTCTATGTCACCGGCCTCGCTGCACTGAACTGTCATTACTCACACCTGGTTCCAATTCCTCACTAATTGTATTTGTATAAATGTGCGCTTTGTTTCACCATTGGGCTGTCAATTACTGTTCCCATGTCCGTTGTGCCTGTGAGTACCTTTGCTGTGTTGTTTTGGCTTTCGTGCCGCTTGTATTGTGCAGATGATTACGGGCCTCGTCCCATGGTGTATCATTATGCACTTGTGTTTTTGGGTCTCGTCCCGTGTATGTATTAGGGGTCTCGCCCCTTGTATTTATTTGAGGTGCTCCTCGCTCTTTTATTTGGGTTTTAACCCTGTGTATTGTTTACGTGTTTGTTTGGTCTTCATCCCCGTGCATTTACATGGCATGCTGTAATTTGGGTCAATAAAAAACTCTATTACGCATTCCTGCGTCTGTCTCCCGATCCTTCACACAATGTGACAATAATGCTTCAGCAAATGTACATTATCCCCTGGGGTGTTTGAATACATAATGTAAGTAACCTAATTTATGTCCCTCTAACTTCCCTGAATGCCTCTACTGATCCCACAGCTATTGTATGCAGTAATCATTTGCCTGTGAACCAGTTATACTGTTAGCACTGTGGCAGTGTGCCCTAGTAGGAAGTCCACTGTGTGCAGTTCACCCTGCACTAACATAAAGAGCATGTCTACTTCTGCTAAGCTTCCCAGTAAGGCAATGAAAACAATCCCAGAAAAGTGCTAGAAATAGCCCACGTTAACATATGTAGTCTAAGAACAAAGGTTCATGAAGTCATTAACTTGCTAGTAACAGATGATATTCATATTCTGACTGTCTCTGAAAGTCACTTAGATAATACCTTTGATGATAGAGTGGTAGCAATACATGGTTGTAACATCTACAGAAAAGACAGAAATGCCAATGGGGTCTATGTTGCGGTCTATATTAAGAACCACATTCTTGTAAAGCTTAGAGAGGATCTCATGTTAAATACTGTTTAAGTAATATGGCTAGAGGGTCATCTGCCTCACCTGAAGCCTATTCTTGTGGGAAGCTACTATAAACCACCAGGTGCTAACAGTCCGTATCTGGATAACGTGTGAAATGCTTGATTATGTATGTGATATCAACAGAGGTATATTTTCTGGGTGATTTCAATATTGACTGGCTTTCACCAAACTGCCCACTCAAGAAAAAGCTTCAAACTGTAACCAGTGCCTGCAACCTGGTTCAGGTTATTAGTCAACCTACCAGGTTAGTTACAAACAGCACGGGAATGAAATCATCAACATGTATTGATCACATCTTTACTAATTTTGCAGAAATTTGCTTTAAAGCAGTATCCAAATCCATCGGATGTAGTGATCACAATATTGTAGACATATCTAGGAAAACCAAAGTTCCAAAGACTGGGCCTAATATAGTGTATAAGAGGTTTATAGTGATTCTTATGTTGATGATGTAACGGATATTTACTGGTCTGGGGTGTGTAATGAGGAGCAACCAGACACTGCATGCACCAATTAAGAAAATGACTGTAAAAACAGTTAAATCCCATTGGATTGATGAGGAATTTAAAAATTGTATGGTTGAGAGGAATGAGGAAAACGATATAAGAAATAAGTCTGGCAGCACAACCGATTGGCAAATGTACTGCAAATTGAGAAATCATGTGACTGACCTGAATAAAAAGAAGAATAAACTATATTATGAAATAAAAATAAATTCTATAAAGAATGATAGTAAAAAGCTTTGGAGCACCTTAAATGAAATTTTGGGCAAAAGTGTCAACTCAGCTCCATCATTCATTGAATTAAATGGCTCAATCATCACAAAAGCCACTGATATTGCCAACTATTTTATGATTTTTTTCACAAATTTAGACATGACATGCCGGCAACAAACGCTGACACTACAAATCCAAGTATACAGTGTATCTGACCAAATTATGAAAGTGAGTGTGGAAGAGGTGCCACTAGGGTCTGACAACTTGGAAGGAAAATTACTGAGGATAATACCGGACGATATTGCCACTCCTATTTGACATATCTTGAATGTAAGCCTACTAGAAAGTGTATGCCCTCAGGCCTGGAGGGAAGCAAAAGTCATTCTGCTACCTAAGAATAGTGAAGTCCCTTTTCTGGCTCAAATAGCCGACCAATCAGCCTGTTACCAACCCTTAGTAAAAAAAAAAATACCAGATACATTGCTATTTTACAGTAAACAAATTGACAGCCGACTATCAGCATGCTTCTAGGGAAGGTTAGAGCGTTGGACTAGTAACCGGAAGGTTGCAAGTTCAAACCCCCGAGCTGACAAGGTACAAATCTGTCGTTCTGCCCCTGAACAGGCAGTTAACCCACTGTTCCTAGGCCGTCATTGAAAATAAGAATTTGTTCTTAACTGACTTGCCTAGTTAAATAAAGGTAAAATAAAAAAATAAAAATAAAGCACAGTGCTTACACAAATGACTGATGATTGGCTGAGAGAAATTGATGATAAAATGATTGTGGGGGCTGTCTTGTTAGACTTCAGTGCAGCTTTTGACATTATCGATCATAGTCTGCTGCTGGAAAAATGTGTGTGTTATGGCTTTACACCCCCTGCTTTATTGTGGATAAAGAGTTACCTGTCTAACAGAACACAGAGGGTGTTCTTTAATGGAAGCCTCTCCAACATAATCCAGATAGAATCAGGCATTTCCAAGGTTAGCTGTCCAGGTCCCTTACTTTTTTCAATATTTACTAATGACATGCCACTGGCTTTGCGTAAAGTGTCTCCGTATGTATGCGGATGACTCAACACTATACAACACTATACACATCAGCTACTACAGCAACTGAAATGACAGCAACACCAAAGAGCTGCAGATAGTTTTAGAATGGGTGGCAAGGAAAAGGTTAGCTGTAAATATTTTGTTTTTATCAACTAAAAGCATTGTATTTGGTACAAATCATTTTTTAAATTAGATTTTTATTTCACCTTTATTTAACCAGGTAGGCTAGTTGAGAACAAGTTCTCATTTACAACTGCGACCTGGCCAAGATAAAGCAAAGCAGTGTGACAGAAACAGCAACACAGAGTTACACATGGAATAAACAAACATACAGTCAATAATACAATAGAAAAAGTCTATATACAGTGTGTGCAAATTAGGTAGGATAAGGGAGGTAAGTCAATAAATAGGAAATAATTACAATTTAGCAATTAAACACTGGAGTGATAGATGTGCAGAAGATGAATGTGCAAGTAGAGATACTCGGGTGCAAAGGAGCAAACTAAATAAATAAATACAGTATGGGGATCAGGTAGAGTGGATGAGCTAATTACAGATGTGCTATGTACAGGTGCAGTGATCTGTGAGCTGCTCTAACAGTTAGTGCTTAAAGTTAGTGAAGGAGATATGAGTCTCCAGCTTCAGTGGTTTTTGCAGTTCGTTCCAATCATTGGCAGCAGTGAACTGGAAGGAAAGGCGGTCAAAGTACGAATTGGCTTTGGGGGTGACCAGTGAAATATACCTGCTGGAGCGTGTGCTACGGGCGGGTGCTGCTATGGTGACCAGTGAGCTGAGATAAGGCGGGGCTTTACCTAGCAAAGACTTATAGATGACCTGGAGCCAGTGGGTTTGGCGACAAATATGAAGTGAGGGCCAGCCAGCGAAAGCATACAGGTCACAGTGGTGGATAGTATATGGGGCTTTGGTGACAAAACAGATGGCACTGTGATAGGCTGCATCCAATTTGCTGAGTAGAGTGTTGGAGGCTATTTTGTAAATTACATCGCCGAAGTCAAGGATTGGTAGCATAGTCAGTTTTACGAGGTTATTCACTGAACCCTAAACCTGAACTAAATCTTGTAATGAATCATGTGGAAATTGAGCAAGTTGAGGTGACTAAACTGGAGTAACCCCTGTCATGGTCAAAACATGTTGATACAACAGTAGCTGAAATGGGGAGATGTCTGTCCATAATAAAGCGCTGCCTTCTTTAACAACACTATCCAGATGGCTGGTCCTACAGGCCCTAGTTTTGTCACACCTGGACTACTGTTCAGTCATGTGGTCAGGTGCCACAAAGGGGGACTTGGCTCAGAACAGGGTTGCACGGCTGGCCCTTGGATGTACACGAGGAGCTAACATGAATAAAATGCATGTCAATCTCTCCTGGCTCAAAGTGGAAGAGAGATTTGACTTCATCACTACTTGTTTTTTGTGAGACGTTTCAAAAGAACACAGACACTGGACAGAGGAACTCTGCCTAGAAGTCCAGCATCCCGGAGTCGCCTCTTCACTGTTGACGTTGAGACTGGTGTTTTGCAGGTACTATTTGATGAAGCTGCCAGTTGAGGACATGTGAGGCGTCTGTTTCTCAAACTAGACACTAATGTATTTGTCCTCTTGCTCAGTTGTGCACCGGTGCCTCCCACTCTTTATATTCTGGTTAGAGCCAGTTGCGCTGTTCTGTGAAGGGAGTAGTACACAGCGTTGTACGAGATCTTCAGTTTCTTGGCAATTTTCGCATGGAATAGCCTTCATTTCTCAGAACAAGAATAGACTGACGAGTTTCAGAAGAAAGTTCTTTGTTTCTAACCATTTTGAAACTGTAATTGAACCCACAAATGCTGATGCTCTCCAGATACTCAACTAGTCTAAAGAAGGCCAGTTTTATTGCTTCTATAATCAGAACAACAGTTTTCAGCTGTGCTAACATAATTGCAAAATGGTTTTCTAATGATCAAATAGCCTTTTAAAATGATCAACTTGGATTAGCTAACACAACGTGCCATTGGAACACAGGAGTGATGGTTGCTGATAATGGGTCTCAGTACGCGTATTATGATATTCCATTAAAAATCAGCCGTTTCCAGTTACAATAGTAATTTACACCATTAACAATGTCTACACTGTATTTCTGATCAATTTTATGTTATTTTAATGGACAACAAATGTGCTCTTCTTTCCAAAACAAAGACATTTCTAAGTGACCCCAAACTTTTGGATGGTAGTGTATATACTGTATTTAAAATGTCCTGTTTATCTTATTTTCCGTAATTAGCTATTAATATTTGTAGTAATGTAGGTAGTTTATGCAAAGGATTTTTACCTCTCACCAGTCTCTCCATTACCAAAATTACATTATGGCAAGCAATTATTATTTTAGCAAACCGTTTTTGTGATTCATCCTATATTGTCCCTAACCACTTTTACTTCATCGCAACATTTGTGGTACACACACACACACACACACACACACACCGGGGCACCCCACCGGAATCCCCACCGGCTAGGTACAAGGTCATCGAGGTTCCCATTAGTAGCTTTGAGAATTTCCTTGTATGTTATGCTCTCCCATCAGGGGGCTCTGGCTTTGCAGGACCAACCCTGCCAGGCAGGCTCAGAATCTTGAGGGGGCGGTGCTGCTGTAGAAGGTCTCTGACCGCATTTTGCTCCATACAGGCCACTTAAAGCAGGCGCATAAAACAGATGGGGACATCGCATTAGTATCTGGATCATTTTCATTTTCATTTTACCTTTATTTAACCAGGCAAGTCAGTTTAAGAACAAATTCTTATTTTCAATGACGGCCTAGGAACAGTGGGTTAACTGCCTGTTCAGGGGCAGAACGACAGATTTGTACCTTGTCAGCTCGGGGGTTTGAACTTGCAACCTTCCGGTTACTAGTCCAACGCTCATTCAGGTGGGTGTCTCGGGTATAGGGTTGTGGTCCGTTCCCTCAATATTGGAAGATAAATAAATAAATTAGTCATAAATAAACTGGTCATTCATGCCTATTTTCGTGCCATCAAGTCTTTTACTCAGGCTTTTAGCCATTATTTTATCTTTAAAGAAAGCTAATTTGGCTTCAATTGGGCATTCATACCTCTACCCGCTGTCCAAAGCGGTGTGCACGTTCAAGTTGGATTATGTCAATAGCTTCGCGTGAGATCGGAAGCGCTGTAACGAGGAACTCACTAACTACACATTCAGGAACTTCTCCTTATTTATCTTGGATACCTGTAAGTACCAGATTCTCTCTCATGGATCTAGTCTGTTTGTCAAGTAAGTCTTCTCTCAGAACGATGTTCACTTTTTTATAGACTCGGCCTATAAAAAAGGGGGTCAGGTGAAGCAAATGCTAAACTACAGGACTGTTTTGCTATCACAGACTGGAACATGTTCCGTGATTCTTCTGATGGCATTGAGAAGTACACCACATCAGTCACTGGCTTTATCAATAAGTGCATCGAGGATGTCGTCCCCACAGTGACTGTACGTACATACCCCAACCAGAAGCCATGGATTACAGGCAACATTCGCACTGAGCTAAAGGGTAGAGCTGCCACTTTCAAGGTGCGGGACTCTAACCCGGAAAACTTATAAGAAATCCTGCTATGCCCTCCGATGAACCATCAAACAAACAAAGCGTCCATACAGGGCTAAGATTGAATTGTGCTACACCGGCTCCAACGCTCGTCTTATGTGTCAGGGCTTGCAAGCGGTTATAGACTACAAAGGGAAGAACAGCTGCGAGCTGCCCAGTGTCACGAGCCTACCAGACGAGCTATGTTACTTCTATGCTCGCTTCAAGGCAAGCAACACTGAGGCATGCATGAGAGCATCAGCTGTTCTGGATGACTGTGTGATCACGCTCTCCGTAGCCGACGCGAGTAAGACCTTTAAACAGGTCAACATTCACAAGGCAGTGGGGCCAGACGGAATACCAGGACGTGTGCCCCGGGCATGTGCTGACCTACTGGCAGGTGTCTTCACTGACATTTTCAACATGTCCCTGATTGAGTCTGTAATACCAACATGTTTCAAGCAGACCACCATAGTCCCATACAGACCCATAGCACTCACGTCCGTAGCCATGAAGTGCTTTGAAAGGCTGGTAATGGCTCACATCAACACCATTTTCCCAGAAACCCTAGAACCACTCCAATTTGCATACCGCCCAAACAGATCCATTACATTTACATTTACATTTAAGTCATTTAGCAGACGCTCTTATCCAGAGCGACTTACAAATAGGTGCTTTCACCTTATGACATCCAGTGGAACAGCCACTTTACAATAGTGCATCTAGGTCTTTTAAGGGGGTGAGAAGGATTACTCCCTTATCCTATCCTGAATTCCTTAAAGAGGTGGGGTTTCAGGTGTCTCCAGGTGGTGATTGACTCCGCTGTCCTGGCGTCGTGAGGAGTTTGTTCCACCATTGGGGGGCCAGAGCAGCAACAACAGTTTTGACTGGGCTGAGTGGCGGGAACTCACCAACTTCCTCAGTGGTAGGGAGGCGTCAGAGACAGGCCAGAGGTGGATGAACGCAGTGCCCTTGTTTGGGTGTAGGGCCTGATCAGAGCCTGGAGGTACTGAGGTGCCGTTCCCCTCACAGCTCCGTGAAGGCAAGCACCATGGTCTTGTCCACAGCGGAAACAAACTTCAACTGGAAGCCAGTGGAGACAGCGGAGGAGCGGGGTGACGTGAGAGAACTTGGGAAGGTTGAACACCAGACGGGCTGCGGCGTTCTGGATGAGTTGTAGGGGTTTAATGGCACAGGCAGGAGCCCAGCCAACAGCGAGTTGCAGTAATCCAGACGGGAGATGACAAGTGCCTGGATTAGGACCTCGACTGCAAGGTACCGCTTCCTGTGTGAGGCAGGGTCGTACTCTGCGGATGTTGTAGAGCATGAACCTACAGGACCCCAGGCCACCGCCTTGATGTTAGTTGAGCGACAGGGTGTTGTCAGGATCACGCCAAGGTTCTTAGCGCTCTGGGAGGAGGACACGATGGAGTTGTCAACCGTGATGGCGAGATCATGGACGGGCAGTCCTTCCCGGGAGGAAGAGCAGCTCCGTCTTGCCGAGGGTTCATTTGAGGTGGTGATCCGTCATCCACACTGATATGTCTGCCAGACATGCAGAGATACGATTCGCCACCTGGTCATCAGAGGGGGAAAGAGAAATTAATTGTGTGTCGTCTGCATAGCAATGATAGGAGAGACCATGTGAGGTTATGACAGAGCCAAGTGACTTGGTGTATAGCGAGAATAGGAGAGGGCCTAGAACAGAGCCCTGGGGACACCAGTGGTGAGAGCGCGTGGTGAGGAGACAGATTCTCGCCACGCCACCTGGTAGGAGCGACCTGTCAGGTACACTGCAATCAAGCGTGGGCCAATCCGGAGATGCCCAACTCGGAGAGGGTGGAGAGGAGGATCTGATGGTTCACAGTATCGAAGGCAGCCGATAGGTCTAGAAGGATGAGAGCAGAGGAGAGAGTTAGCTTTAGCAGTCGGAGTGCCTCCGTGATACTCTGGAGAAGAGCAGTCTCAGTTGAATGACTAGTCTTGAAACCTGACTGATTTGGATCAAGAAGGTCATTCTGAGAGAGATGATGGAGAGCTGGCCAAGGTCGGCACGTTCAAGAGTTTTGGAGAGATCAAAGAAAGAAGGGATACTGGTCTGAGTTGTTGACATCGGAGGGATCGAGTGTCAGGTTTTTCAGAAGGGTGCAACTCTCGCTCTCTTGAAGACGGGAGGGGACGTAGCCAGCGGTCAGGGATGAGTTGATGAGCGAGGTGAGGTAAGGGAGAAGGTCACCGGAGATGGTCTGGAGAAGAGAGGAGGGGATAGGGTCAAGCGGGCAGGTTGTTGGGCGGCCGGCCGTCCCAAATGCGAGATGTCATCTGGAGAGAGAGGGGAGAAAGAGGTCAGAGCACAGGGTAGGGCAGTGTGAGCAGAACCAGCGGTGTCGTTTGAAGGTGAGAGGGTGAGGTCAAAAGAGGAGAGGAGTAGAAAGAAGGAGGCAGAGAGGAATGAGTCAAAGGTATACGTGGGGAGGTTAAAGTCGCCCAGAACTGTGAGAGGTGAGCCGTCCTCAGGAAAGGAGCTTATCAAGGCATCAAGCTCATTGATGAACTCTCTGAGGGAACCTGGAGGGCGATAAATGATAAGGATGTTAAGCTTGAAAGGGCTGGTAACTGTGACAGCATGGAATTCAAAGGAGGCGATAGACAGATGGGTAAGGGGAGAAAGAGAGAATGACCACTTGGGAGAGATGAGGATCCCGGTGCCACCACCCCGCTGACCAGAAGCTCTCGGGGTGTGCGAGAGCACGTGGGCGGACGAAGAGAGAGCAGTAGGAGTAGCGGTGTTGTCTGTGGTGATCCATGTTTCCGTCAGTGCCAAGAAGTCGAGGGACTGGAGGGAGGCATAGGCTGAGATGAACTCTGCCTTGTTGGCCGCAGATCGGCAGTTCCAGAGGCTGATGCAATCTCTATTGCACTTCACACTGCCCTTTCCCACCTGGACAAAAGGTACACCTACGTGAGAATGCTATTCATTGACTACAACTCAGCGTTCAACAACATGGCCCCCTCAAAGCTCATCACTAAGCTAAGGATCCTAGGACTAAACACCTCCCTCTGCAACTGGATCCTGAACTTCCTGACAGGTCGCCCCCAGGTGGTGAGGGTAGGTAGCAACACATCTGCCACGCTGATCCTCAACACTGAAGCCCCTCAGGGGTGCGTGCTCAGTCCCCTTCTGTACTCCCTGTTCACCCACAACTCCAACACCATCAAGTTTGCTGACTACACAACAGTGGTAGGTCTGATCACCAACAACGACGAGACAGCCTATAGGGAGGAGGTCAGAGACCTGGCCGGTAGGTGCCAGAATAACAACCTATCCCTCAACGTAACCAAGACTAAGGAGATGATTGTGGACTACAGGAAAAGGAGCATCGAGCACTTCTCCATTCTCATCGACGGGGCTGTAATGGAGCAGGTTGTGAACTTTAATCCTTCATGTCCACATCACAAACAAACTAGAATGGTCCAAATACACCAATACAGTCGTGAAGAGGGCACGACAAAGCCTATTCCCCCTCAGGAAACTAAAAAGATTTGGCATGGGTCCTCAGATCCTCAAAAGGTTCTACAGCTGCAACATCGACAGCATCCTGACCGGTTGCATCACTGCCTTTTGCAGCAATTGCTTGGCCTCCGACTGCAAGGTACTACAGAGGGTAGTGCGTACGGCCCAGTACATCACTGGGACTAACCTGCCTGCCATCCAGGACCTCTACACCAGGCGGTGTCAGTGGAAGGCCCTAAAAATTGTCAAAGACCCCAGCCACCCCAGTCATAGACTGTTCTCTCTACTACCGCATGGCAAGCGATACCGGAGTGCCAAGTCTAGGACAAAAAGGCTTCTTAACAGTTTTTACCCCCAAGCCATAAGACTCCTGAACAGGTAATCAAATGGCTACCCGGACTTACGCTGCTGCTACTCTCTGTTTATCATATAAGCATAGTCACTTTAACCATATATACAGTGGGGAGAACAAGTATTTGAAACAGGTTTTCCTACTTACAAAGCATGTAGAGGTCTGTTATTTTTATCATACATACACGGAATCTTAAACAAAAATCCAGAAAATCACATTGTATGATTTTTAAGTATTTAATTAGCATTTTATTGCATGACATAAGTATTTGATCACCTACCAACCAGTAATAATTCCGGCTCTCACAGACCTGTTAGTTTTTCTTTAAGAAGCCCTCCTGTTCTCCACTCATTACCTGTATTAACTCCACCTGTTTGAACTCGTTACCTTTATAAAAGACACCTGCCCACACACTCAATCAAACAGACTCCAATCTCTCCACAATGGCCAAGACCAGTGAGCTGTGTAAGGATATCAGGGATAAAATTGTAGACTTGCACAAGGCTGGGATGGGCTACAGGACAATAGGCAAGCAGCTTGGTGAGAAGGCAACAACTGTTGGCGCAAGTCATAAGGTGAATGCACCAATTTGTAAGTCGCTCTGGATAAGAGCGTCTGCTAAATGACTTAAATGTAAATGTAATGTAAATGTATTAGAAAATGGAAGAAGTTCAAGATGATGGTCAATCACCCTCGGTCTGGGGCTCCATGCAAGATCTCACCTCGTGGGGCATCAATGACCATGAGGAAGGTGAGGGATCAGCCCAGAACTACACGGCAGGACCTTGTCAATGACCTGAAGAGAGCTGGGACCACAGTCTCAAAGAAAACCATTAGTAACACACTACGCCATCATGGATTAAAATCCTGCAGCGCACGCAAGGTCCCCCTGCTCAAGCCAGCGCATGTCCAGGCCCGTCTGAAGTTTGCCAATGACCATCTGGATGATCCAGAGAAGGAATGGGAGAAGGTCATGTGGTCTGATGAGACAAAAATAGAGCTTATTGGTCTAACCTCCACTCGCCGTGTTTGGAGGAAGAAGAAGGATGAGTACAACCCCAAGAACACCATCCCAACCGTGAAGCATGGAGGTGGAAACAATTCTTTGGGGATGCTTTTCTGTAAAGGGGACAGGACGACTGCACCATATTGAGGGAAGGATGGATGGGGCCATGTATCGCGAGATCTTGGCCAACAACCTCCTTCCCTCAGTAAGAGCATTGAAGATGGGTCGTGGCTGGGTCTTCCAGCATGACAATGACCCGAAACACACAGCCAGGGCAACTATGGAGTGGCTCCGTAAGAAGCATCTCAAGGTCCTGGAGTGGCCTAGCCAGTCTCCAGACCGGAACCCAATAGAAAATCTTTGGAGGGAGCTGAAAGTCTGTATTGCCCAGCGACAGCCCCGAAACCTGAAGGATCTGGAGAAGGTCTGTATGGAGGAGTGGGCCAAAATCCCTGCTGCAGTGTGTGCAAACCTGGTCAAGAACTACAGGAAACGTATGATCTCTGTAATTGCGAAACAAAGGTTTCTGTACCAAATATTAAGTTCTGCTTTTCTGATGTATCAAATACTTATGTCATGCAAATTAATTATTTAAAAATCATACAATGTGATTTTCTGGATTTTTGTTTAGATTCCGTCTCTCACAGTTGAAGTGTACCTATGATAAATATTACAGACCTCTACATGCTTTGTAAGTAGGAAAACCTGCAAAATCGGCAGTGTGTCAAATACTTGTTCTCCCCACTGTACATGTACATACTACCTCAATCAGCCCGACTAACCGGTGCCTGTATATAGCCTTGCTACTGTTATAGCCTTGCTACTGTATATAGTCTCGTTACTGTTATTTTTTACTGTTGTTTTAAAATTTGTACTTACCTATTATTCACCTAACACCTTTTTTGCACTGTTGGTTAGAGCCTGTAAGTAAGGTTGTAAGGTTGTATCCTGTTGTATTCGGTGCATGTGACAAATAAACTTTGATTCAATTTTTTCATTAACTTCGGTTTCTTATTGACCCTTTTAGCTTCTTTGTGTCTTTCTCCATTGTTGCAGCTTTTTCGTCACACATCTCAAGGCTTGCCTTCAACTCTTTTATATCCTTACTGACTGGTTCAAGTATGCCCAGTTTGTCATTTATTGATTTTAACAGATCGGTTTCAACCTTTACCATTCCCGGTGGTGAAAATATTAAGAGTCATATTTTCGTTTTGAGATAGGTTCCCAGTCTTACTCTCCGTCATGTTTGGATGTTGCTTGTTTTCGTAATATTTGTTGCTAAATTTCTCTCGTCTTATGATTTGTTTTGTGTTGTTATCCAGATCGAATGTTATTACCCACCAGATTGTGAAGTGCTAATATTTAGCCTAATTTACTGATATTGAATATTACGTTTTATCTTGAGGTGATCTCCATTGCTGTGTTCTAAATCAGATATTAGTTTCTGCCCTCAGTGTATGGCTCTATTAAGGTTGGAGCATGCAAGACTGCACAGGAAATACAGTATGATCCAGAACAGTATCTGCTATACACATTGAAATACACATTGTTTTTTCCTAAATTCACCGCTATGGTACTGTTCAGCTCTGTCTCTGGTCAGAGCTGGGGTATAATTTTGGGAAGGTTTAAAACTTGTCACCATTTGGTCCTTGTTTAATCTGTGGGGTGGTACTGGTACTGTTACTGTCTAAGTGGTCGACCTGTGGGAAATTGCATTGGGTTTACTACAGTGCCCTGAGGTACTCCCCTCCCTTTTATCTCCTACAGGAATTCAATGGAGCAATTTCCCTTTCATGGTGTGCCCAAAGCGGCACTTTGTAAACAGATACCTAGGACACAGGGCTCATTGGCACCACAGAAAGCTGATTGTGTAGTAAAGTACCTCTGGGAGAAGACAGCTCTTCAACTGGATGTGAAACTGACGAATGTCAAGCAGGCAGCTCTCGACTTGTTCACTCTGCCAACACACACACACACACTCACACACACACACACACACACACACACACACACACACACACACACACACACACACACACACACACACACACACACGCTTTCTGTTATGCCCCCTGATTGGACCCACAATGATGAATTGATATGCAGTTTTGACAGTTTTTTTTTACAGTGTAAATAGAACAAAATACCTTTGTACCGCTCTCATGCAATATTATACATATCTCGTTATTGACTCATGACTCATGGCACTTTGGTTACAAGAATAACTGTACAGAAAAACAGTAGATTTACTTAGTGAATAAATATGTTTAATACTGTACAATAACTCACTTGAAGCAGGATTGATGCTGTTTGTGTGAGCTCCACACAGTCCCGCCACATTCGCTCATGCTTTCTTTATTTTGACAGATACTGTATATTATTTATAGTGTATATAATAGATACTGTATATATGATTGGGAAACATGAGGAGGTCTTCTTTCAAACAGAGTAGAGGTTAGTAGACCAGGCTATCACATTGTATGTGCTGTTTCCACATGATTCTACCCCTACTGTTGGGCACATATATATATGATTGGACTTTCAAACAGAGGAGGTTAATAGGCCAGGCTATCACATTGTATGTGCTGTTTCCACAGGATTCTACCCCTACAGTTGGGCCGTGGACTAGAGGAGGGGAGTACTAATGTTTACCTGAGACATGCACGAAAACACACACACACACACACACACACACCAATATCTGCTGATGTTGGAAACTGACCATCTCTCCATTCCAGCCGGTGGTTTCCCCCTATCTTCTCTGCAGTCCAACATCCCAAACACTCACTTCACTCTCCCTTTCCCCTTTCTCCCCCCTTTCTGGAGCCAAATGCTTGCAACCTTACTATAGGTATTATGTTGCTATTTATTTCCACACAGCGTATTTTTAGCCCCTGTTTAGATCCCCTTCTATGAGACACCATCTCAGGTTCTCCTATTGTACACACAGACTGTGGTACACACAGACAATGGTACACACAGACTGTGGTACACACAGACAATGTACACACAGACTGTGGTACGCACAGTCTCAAATGGCACTCTATTCCCTATTTAGTGCACAACTTTTGACCGAGACCTATGGGCCCTGGTCAAAAGCACTGCAGTGCCCTACAAAGGGATTAGGGGCCATTTGAGGCGTTACCACACTTTTGGTGTGACGTGTGTGAGAGTCTGGAAAAGCCATTGGTGGAGTGAATCCATAGCAGGAGCTCCTTAATTTACTGCCTGATGCTCAGCGTGTTCTCCCTACTCTGTTCTGGCTCAGATACAGTTGACGGTGGAAATCCTTACAACCGCAACACCCATAGAAAGATAATTGGGGGGGGGGGGGGTTAAGTGTGCATGTGTTTTCACTCTTCCTCTTATCAAACACCAGTTGGTCTCTAATGGCTCTAATGTCTTATCAACAGTATGTAAATACACCACGGCACGTTTATTCTTTCTGGGGGCTTGGCTGACTCTTTTTGAGTTGTAATATTAAGACAACAAACTAGCAATAAATCAACTGTATCAGTTATTTATCAATATATTTTTCTGAAGCAAATATCAATACAGTTGTTTGTGAGGTTTGGTACCCTAACATGAATCAATGCCACATTGTATTATTTAAATTTTTCAGGACTTAACAGCACTTTTGATAGCATTTGTGCTATTGTGAAAACGTTTTGTATAACTTCAAGTATTATTACTAATTGAAAAGAGCAGTTGCAACGTGACTAAGTCCTGCATATACACCATTCTAACCTGTACATTATTTGCAAACTAAATGCAATTCTGAGTATTATGGTATTGATGCTAGAAGTACAAGGACTTCAAGGTTGCTTATTTGTGCTGTAATTATGGAAGATCTCTGTATGAATGTAAACCATTATCTTGATATCACTGAACATTTGACTCCACCACCCTCCTCCACCCTACCTTAACCCACTCTCACAGGTGTTCCCTCAGTAACCTTCTCTGCATTCATCCTCTACTCTACCATTATTACAGTACTACAATACTGCAGTACTTTTGCAGTACTTGGCAAAACTGTACAGTATGTACACCACCCTAGCCTAGAGTTTCAGTTGGTAGGCCTACCCAACATTGCACCTTCCCGCAGTCTTCCTGCTAAATCCCACCCAACCAAGACTCTTCCATGTGTCTCTTCTAGTACCTTACAACTGCAGTGGTACTGTGTTGCTCAGCTGGTAAAGCATGGCACTGGCCACACCAGGGTCATGGGTTCAGTTCCTGCTGGGGTCACACATAAGAACATGTATGCTCTCACTGTTGTAAATCGCTTTGGTTTAAAGCATGGATTAAATTGCATACTGTATTAAGTGAGACTGGTTAAGTGAGATAGATGACTGCTTTTGTAACGCTCGTCGTTGGAATGAGGTGAGGACCAAAGCGCAGCGTGGTAAGTGTTCATCATTATATTTATTAAACAGAGAACACTAAACAAAATAACAAAGGAGAACGAAACAAAACAGTTTTGTAAGGTGACAGACACATAACAGAAAACAATCACCCACGAAACACAGGTGGGAAAGGCTACCTAAGTATGATTCTCAATCAGAGACAACTAACGACACCTGCCTCTGATTGAGAACCATACCAGGCCAAACGCAAAACACAACATAGAAAACGAACATAGACAACCCACCCCAACTCACGCCCTGACCAACCTAAAACAAAGACAAAACAAAAGAACTAAGGTCAGAACGTGACAGCTTTGTGCCAAATAAGGGACTAACTCCAGCTCCTTCCCCCAGTGCAGCAGCCTAAGACCAGGCAAATGTTCCTCAATCTACCCCCTCCGCATAGTTCATGTCTCCTGGAGTCCTGGAGGAGTAAAATCTGCTCTGTAGTGAAGGATCTTACTGTGTGTGTGTGTGTGTGTGTGTCAGCAGAGGCTGGTGGGAGGAGCTATTGTAATGGCTGGAATGGAATGGTATCAAACACATCAAATATATTAGACTCTGTTCCACTATTCCATTTCAGCTATTAAAATAAGCCCATCCTCCTATAGCTCTTCTCACCAGCCTCCTCTGGTGGGTGTGTTTGCATGTGTGTGTTCAAGATTTACTATGATCGGTTACTCCACAAGCGTGTTTGACATCTCACACTAAGTAGGATAGCAGAATTGTTTATAAGAACTCAGGGAGAGAGAAACATTTGTAAAAAGCGCAGTGTTTTTGGAGAAGCTCAGTGTTTTTGGAGAAGCCCAGGTTCCTGACCAGAACCACTCCAACAGTGAGAGCATGACTACCTGGTTAGGAGGGTTGGTGTGGTGGTCTCGTCTGGAATCCTCCTCCCCACGGCTGTGGGAGCACAGGCGAATGCCTTGGGGGTCCAGGGAGGATTCAGGAGGGATCCACTGTGGTCTGTGTCTGTGTGATGCGTTGGGCTTACGGGGTAACCAACAGGCAGATATGGAAAAGTTGAAGACGATAAAAATAAAAAATAAATCAACAGCGTCTCCAGAGAAACCTGTGATATAAAACATTTAAAGGGGAGGGAGAGCTGTGAAGGGAGTCTGGATGGAAAATAACATGTCCTGGTAAGAGAGGCGTGAGAGACGGAGAGAGAAAGCATTAGTACAAGGATGGAAAAATATAAAAATGAAGTGGGAGGAAGTAGGACAGACAGAGGATATGAGTGAGTGTGCATTTGAAAAAAAGAGGGAAGAGAGAGAGAGAGAGAGAGCAGTATTGAGAATGAGTATGAGAGAAGAGAAAGAGAGAAGTATGTGTTTAAAAAGAGCGGGAGAGAGAGTAGTATAGCTAATGAGTGTGCGAGAAGAGAAATGGAGAAAAGGCAGCTGTAGAGTGTTAGGGCCACTGAAAATATCTAATTGCACACTACCACCCCTGGCTCTTTTGGAGAATTTAAATAATGTTTTAATTTTCCTTTGAGAAGATGGCGCCGACAGACATGGCATCTCTGCTTCTAGTTTCTATGCAACTTTGCATTATTTTGTTTTTTTGTGTGTCTTACATTTTTAGCCCAGCCGGAAATAACTTTTGGATATCAGAGCGGTGGTAACTCACCAGCATTACGACCAGGAAAACGACTTTCCTGAATTGAAACTTTTGTTCATACCCTCCAGGGCAATTGAACTTATCCCAGAGGCTGCTTCAAGACACTGCCGGCAAAGAAGAGGAATTCAGAATGGACTTCTAGTCCAACTCAGGAGGCGGGCACACCATCCACCTCTTCTGAGTATATTTCTCGCTAATGTTCAGTCCCTGGACAATAAAGAAGATGAACTCAGGGTGAGGATCTCCTACCAGAGAGACATCACGGACTGTAACATACTCTGTTTCACAGAATCATGGCACTCTCCGGATATACTGTCCCTGTCCATACAGCCAGCTGGGTTATAAGTACATTGTGCAGACAGGAATAAAGAACTCTCTGGGAGTCCTTTTATTCCCCCAAACCAAGAATACCTCACAATCAAATGCCAACCGTATTACCTCCCAAGATAATTCTCTTTGGTTAGTCACAGCCGTGTATATTCCCCCTCAAGACGATACCACGATGGCCCTCAAGGAGCTACACTGGACTTTGTGCAAACTGGAAAGCACTTATCCTGATGCTGCATTTATTGTAGCTGGGGATTTTAACAAAGCAAATTTGAGGAAAACACTACCGAAGTTCTATCAACACATTTCCTGTAGTTCTCGTGCATCATAAACTCTCGATCATTGTTACTACCCCTTCCGGCATGGCTACAAGGCCCTCCCTCCGGCAAATCAGATCACGACTCCACCCTGCTCCTCCCTTCGTATAGGCAGAAACTCAAACAGGAAGTACCCGTGCTAAGGTCTATTCAACGCTGGTCTGACCGATCGGAATCTATGCTTCAAGATTGTTTTGATCATGCGGACTGGGATATGCTCCGGGTTGCCTCTGAGAATAACATTGACGGATACATGGACACGGTGACTGAGTTCATCAGGAAGTGTACAGGGGATGTTGTTCCTACTGTGACTATTAAAACCTACCCAAACCAAAAACTGTGGATAGATGGCAGCATTCGGGCTAAACTGAAAGTGCGAACCATCTCATTTAACCACGGCAAGGTGACTGGGAATATGGTTGAATATAAATAGTGTAGTTATTCCCTCTGTAAGGCAATCAAACAGGTAAAATGTCAGTACAGAGGAAAAGTGGAGTCACAATTCAACAGCTCAGACACGAGACGTATGTGGCAGGGTCTACAGACAATCACATATTACAAATGCAAAACAAGCCACGTCGCGGACACCGAAGTCTTGCTCCTGGACAAACTAAACATCTTCGCCCATTTTGAGGATAACACAGTGCCACTGTCGCGGCCCGAACCCAAGGACTGTGCGCTCTTGTTCTCCGTGGCCAACGTGAGTAAGACATTTAAGCGTGTTAATCCTCGCAAGGATGCCGACCCAGATGGCATCTCTAGCCGCGTCCTCAGAGCATGCGCAGACCAGCTGGTTGGAGTGTTTACGGACATATTCAATCTCTCCCTACCCCATCCTATTGTCCCCACTTGCTTCAAGATGTCCACCATTGTTCCTGTACCCAAGAAAGTAAATATAACTAAATGACTATCACCCCATAGCACTCACTTCTGTTACCACCTCCACCTTACCTGACACCCTAGACCCACTTCAATTTGCATAATGCCCCAATAGATCCACACACGATGCAATTGCCATCGCACTGCACACGGCCCTATCCCATCTGGACAAGAGGAATACCTATGTAAGAATGCTGTTCATTGACTATAGCTCAGCCTTCAACACCATAGTACCCTCCAAGCTCATCATCAAGCTTGGGGCCCTGGGTCTGAACCCCGCCCTGTGGAACTGGGTCCTGGACTTCTTAACGGGCCGCCCCAAGGTGGTGAAGGTAGGCAAAAACAACTCCACTATGCTGATCCTCAACACGAGGGTCCCACAAGGGTGCGTGCTCAGCCCCCTCCTGTACTCCCTGTTCACCCATGACTGCGTGGCCATGCATGCCTCCAACTCAATCATCAAGTTGGCAGACGACACAACCTCTCCCTCAACGTCAACAAAACTAAGGAGCTGATTTTGGACTTCAGGACACAGCAGAGGGAGCATGTCCCTATCCACATCAATTTGACCTCAGTGGAGAAGGTGAAAAGCTTCTCGGAGTACACATCACTGACAATCTGAAATGGTCCACCCACACAGACAGGCTGCAGAAAGACCCTCACAAACTTGTACAGATGAACAATTATAAGCATGACTACCTGGCATGGCAACTTCACCACCCGCAACCGCAGGGCTCTCCAGAGGGTGGTGCGGTCTGCCCAACGCATCACCAGGGGCACACTGCCTGCCTTCCAGGACACCTACAGCACCCGATGTCACAGGAAAGTCAAAAAGATTATCAAGAACATCAACCACCCGAGCCACGGCCACCTGAGCCATGGCACCGGGGGTACACGGCCTGTCCCCGCTATCATCCAAAAAGTGCGGTCAGTCCAGGTGCATCAAATTAGAGACCAAGAGACTGAAAAACATCTATCTCAAGGCCATCAAACTATTAAATAGCCATCACTAGCCGGCTGCCACCCGGTTACTTTTACATTTGTGTGTGTGGTTGTGAATTGTTAGATACTGCTGCACAGTTAGAATTTGATTTGATGTTGACTAGGCCCCCAAGCATGCAAAACGATAAGAGCTGTGTGTGTGTGTGTGTGTGTGTTTGAGAGAGAAAGAGTTAAAGACAGTTTGCATCCGTCGATTGCGTCTGTGTGCCCATGTTCCATTTTACCCCTATGTTATTTCACTGTTGAAATGTGTGGTTTGTGAATTAAGTACTTATAGATGTACAGTATGATCTGCGGTATGTTTTTGGCTGTGGATGGCCTGACAGTTATCAAAGGTTAGCAGTGTTTACTGAGTTTTTTTTGTGATATCACTGGCTACTTTTGTTATTCTTTATGAAACCCTTATTCTTATACAGTATTTCATTTATGAAGAATAGTAGTACTAGCTGTGACAGATTTTCGGTACATTCTGCGGATGATAGCCAATACGCTAGGGAAATGATTAACAATAATATTCTCATTAATATCAAAATGAAGATGTATAAACAAATAGGACAAAGGTATCCTGTCTTTGTAGTTATATTATGACCTACTGTATGTTGATGGAAGAATTTGTACTTTACCGTTAATGAGAGGACTTAATAAAAAGCTTGATCCAATATATTTTCTTTGAAAAGCCAGATTAAATGGACCATTTAAAACAAGCATTCAGACAGTATTGAGGCTGTTGCATATTGTTCATTTTGGCATTGCAGAGAGAGAGGTTGCAGGTTCTTACCGTTCGTAATGCCTTCAGACCACCAGCCAATAGGAATGATTTATCCTACCTTGTTACCATTGTGCTGTTTTTCTTGAGCGTGCTCCCCTCAGTCTGGAGAAGAGTGTGTGCAAGTGCACGTGCCTGCTCTTGAGGCCCTTTCAATGGCCCTCTCAACAGTTTGTCTGTCCAACCCCATCCCCACCATTCCTCCATCACCAGCCCTGTAGCCAGTACTGGACTGGAACTCTCAATTTATGGGTCATATTTGACATCCTGATTGAGGCCCACGGAGAACCCTCGATAACCTTTGGAGTTAGGTAGGCACGGCCCTCTGTCAACCCTTTGCCTTTATTTCCTGGGTAAAGACAACACAGAGAGGAATTCGTTCAGAGCTTGAATGATTGCCGGGGCTCTTATGGCGGTGTGAAGACAACACCGGAAAGGCTCCTGACTGTGTTTTATTAGCAGAGATCACAAATGCCAGTGCCACGTTTGCGCAGAGCTAGCTAGCTCTTATTAAGTGCAGAGACTCTGGACCTGGCTGGACTGGCCTGCTCACAGATTGCAGATATGAACCACGTTGTTTCTAATGTAATGAAGTGTGTTTTTAACTCTCCTGAGGACCCAGGAGCTGCTGGGCTGTTTCATGCTACTGTTTGTGACATATGGCATTACAGATCACTTCACAGATGTGGATCCTGCGTGGCTCAGTTAGTAAGAGCATGGAGCTAGCAGTGCCAGGGTTGTGGGTTCCATTTTTCATCAATCAAATGATTAAATTAAGCCCCTTTTTACATCACATTGTCACAAAGTGATTTCCAGCAAACCGGTCTAGACCCCAAAAAGCAAGAAATTCAGAAGGAAAAGCATGAAAACCTAGAGAGGAACTCGGCTCAGAGGGGTGGCCCAAGGCCAGTCTGATGGACCTATTCTAGAATGTAGCTTATGCACTCACTGTTGTAAGTCCTTTTGGATAAAGGAGTCTGCTCAATGACATATTATTTATCATTTTTACATGAAGTGGATCCTTCAAGTGCCTGTTTGGCAAATAACATTATACAGTAGCCGAATATCAAGTGACCTTTTCTGGAACCAACTTGGCACACACTGTTCTGTGCTGTCAAACTCATATGACGTAATTGGCTTGCCTCTAGATTAACAGGAATATTAGCGTGCCTTGTGTAGTTTGGGCAAGTGGATGCTTGGTGGATCTTTCATCCAGGGCACTGTCTGTAAGTCCTTTTAAGTGTTATTTGGCACCAGGCAGCAGAAAGCCCTTGTGCTGTGTAGCATCCCATTCAAGGCCAGGCATGGGCTACTAGCCCATGCACACCCTTCTGTGTGTGTGTTTGGACCAACTCCACAGCCAAATCAAATCAAATCAAATTTATTTATATAGCCCTTCGTACATCAGCTGATATCTCAAAGTGCTGTACAGAAACCCAGCCTAAAACCCCAAACAGCAAGCAATGCAGGTGTAGAAGCACGCTGGTGCTTCTGATGATGATGAGGTTGAACTCTTATAGCATAAGTCTTGCCTCTTCATGAAAACAATCTCATCTCTCTTTGAAAGACAGCTGATGCTAAAGAAGGCATGGGACACTCGCTCGCCCGCCTACACGCCTGGCACGACAAGGGACGCTCGCCCGCCTACACGCCTGGCACGATGTGTGTGTTTTTTTGTGTGTGTGTGTGTGCCTGTGTGTGCCTGTGTGCGTGTGGACCGACTCCACAGCCCTGCATCACTCCACTGTTGTTAACGATGATGAGGTAATAAGAACATTACCTTAAGGTGCAACATCATTGATGAGACATTAGCGTCTCAGCTCTCATCATCAACCCCCTCTTCTTGCCATCCACTCATTCCATCATTTTTAAGTGGTTAGGATGATTCAAACTTGATAGGCCATATTGACAGGATAATAGTGATATCTGTGGAGCCAAAGCACCAATAAAACTATGATTTTACTCTGCACTGTGTAAGTCAAGACAACTCCATCTCTAGTATAAAATGGCTGCGTACAAGTGAGCACACACATAAGCACACACAAGGGTGCACACACAGCATACATTTGCACGCACACACATGCACGTGTACATACACACACACACTAACACACATTTACATTATATCCCCTTGAACATCTACTCACTTACACACAAAGACACATGCACACACACATTGAGTTGGTCAGGCTTGTTATTTCTACAGTTATCATTCTCACAGTCTGAATGTGCTCTTGCAGCAGCTGCATAGTGTGGATCCCAGCCTATGGAATAATAGTTTGAGGGAATTCCTCCCTTGCAAACTCCTCTGTGGTATTGTGCTCCACATATTGTCAAAAACGAGTTTAATTTCAGAAAACCACGAGTAGGGCTTTTATTGCTCAATCTAATTTGTGCTGGGGAAAAAAAAACGTAGGTCTAACACACACTCAGAATCTCGCACGTTTGATACTTCAACAGCTGCAAATTATCGAGATATGAAAGTGTCATGAATAAAAACCTTAACAATAGGCCTATAGCAAATACAGCATATGGCATTCATTTTTCAAACGAAAATAGCACTTTTCGGCAGTGCTCAAAGCATGCCATTCCATGAGGGCAGCATTTCTTTTTCAACTTAAAGCAATGAGCCCAATCAGTCGTCCATGACAACAACATGAGTAAGCTAATAAGTCCTTTGTGGGTCTGTCTGCCCAATATAAAGGATCAAAACTGGTAGGGGAACAAAAATAGCATAAATGGGAAAATATACCAGTTTAATTTGAATACCAGGATGTTGACAGCTGTGCCATGCAGATAGCAAAATAGCTGGGAATAGATATTTTATGTTCCGATTCCATGGCACAGGGTGTATGAGTTGATATATAAAATGACACAAGATTCAAGACTTTTCAGCTGAAATTATTGAACAGAATTCTTCCCATCGCAGCTCTGCAGATTTTGTTGCGAGGATACATAATCAATGGACCGTTTGTTCTAGTATTTTCCTCAGGTAGCCTTTTTCTGGTCTCAGGTTCAGGAATGGCTGAAAATCATAACATTCATCTAAAACTGACCCTAGAAAAAGCATTGATGGAAAATTTGGATAGACTTGGTGAGTCAATTACTAATATACTAATACACGTAGTAAAAGTATTTATCTTCAACTCGCAATCTGTGGATTCTGTTTGATAGATTCAAATTGTATGTTAAACATCACAGCATAGTTGAGAGATATACTGAGTGTGGCCAGAGGGTGGCCAGCAGAGATAGTTGGGATGGGTTGAGGGAAACTGAGGGTTGGGAGGTGGGAGTGGAGTTGCTGGGGGGTAGAATGACGGTCAAAGACAAAAGTAAAAAACAAACAAACAAAAAACAAGTTTAACTGACACTAAAAAGTTATGTTATTACATCCAATGCCTGTTTGCCTGAGGCTGATGTCATGCAGTCACTTGTTTTTGCATGGTTGTTTTCTGTTGTTTACCTTTGTTTTTGTCTTTTGTCTCTTTTGCTCTTGTTGTTGGTTGTTGGGGGGGGGGGGGGGGTCGCCAGCATCATTTTTATTTTTTAAATAACAAAAAACTAAGAGCAAAGACTATTGTATGACAAATATAATAAGAAACATTTTATTTTATTGAGCACATTTATTTATTGGTTTCTTTTCATTTTGATAAGAGATGAAAAATGTATGAATTGAAGGTTATTTGTTGATGTAAAAATCAACATTTACAGATTTTAAGGTTGTTCATCAGATTTGAAGCAGAGTCGCGATAAATTCTTGTGAACTTCTGGTGGAAAAAATGGGGTCCCCACTGAAAAATATTTAATACCACTGGGTTAGAAGAAGCCTACATAGCCCATAAAGTAAAATGGAACATCCATTTATGGCAGTTACAAGCCAAAAAGTAGTCATGCCCCTTGACCTTTTCCACATGTTGTGTTACAGCCTGAATTTAAAATTGATTAAATGTAGATATTTTGATCACAATACCCCATATTGTCAAAGTATAATTTTTTTTAAATTTTACAAATGAATTAAAAATGAAAAACTGAAATGTCTTTAGTCAATAAGTATTCAAACTCTTTGTTATGGCAAGCCTAAATAAGTTCAATACAAGAGTAAAAATGTCCTTAATAAGTTTCATGGACTCACTGTGTGCAATAATAGTGTTTAAACATGATTTTTGAATGACTACCTCATCTCTGTACCCCAAACATATGTAAGGTCCCTCAGTCGAGCAGTGAATTTCAAACACAGATTCAACCTCATAGACCAAGGAGGTTTTCCAATACCTCACAAAAAAGGACAGCTATTGGTAGATGGGTAAAAATAAGCAGACATTGATTATCCCTTTGAGCATGGTGAAGTTATTATACCGAGCAAAAATATAAACCCAACATGCAACAATTTCAAATATTTTACTGAGTTACAGTTCTTTAATGAGTCCTACGCAAAGGATATACTGCCCAAATCCAGGCCCAAATCCCCGTCCATCAGAGTTTAGAAAATACGGAAAAAATGGGTGAGGAGGGCGGGGTGCCTTGTAAGAATTTGCCGATGAATAGGTAAACCCCCTCGGTATTATTGGCCAACGTGGAAAACAAACTGGACGATCTACGATCAAGACTATCCTACCAATGGGACATTAAAAACTGTAATATCTTATGTTTCACCGAGACTTGGCTGAACGACGACACGGATGATATAGAGCTGGCTGGTTTCTCTGGGTTTCGGCAGGACAGAGCAGCTACGTCTGTTAAGACCATGGGCGGGGTTGTGTCTATTTGTCAATAACTGCTGGTGCACAATGTCTAATATTAAAGAAGTCTTGAGGTATTGCTCGACCTGAGGTAGAATCTACCACACTATCTACCAAGAGAGTTCTCATCTATATAATACATAGCTGTATATTTACCGATATATTTACAGGAGTACCCCCTGTATATATCCTCGTTATTGTTATGTACATTTCTTGTTACCATTTGTTAGATTTTTTTTCTTTAGTTTATTTAGTAAATATTTTATTAACTATTTCTTGAACTGCATTGTTGGTTAAGGGCTTGTAAGTAAGCATTTCACGGTAAGGTTGTTGTATAAATAAAATTTGATTTGATTTTTTATAAGGAAATCATTCAATTGAAATTAATTAATTAGACAGTAATCTATGGATTGACTGGAACATGATTTCCTTTTTTCTTTCCACATGACTGGAAATACAGATACTGTATGCATCTGTTGGTCACAGATACTTTAAAAAAAGTAGTGGAGTGGATCAGAAAACCAGTCCGTATCTGGTGTGACCACCATTTAGCTCATACAGCGCAGCACATCTCCTTTGAAGAGTCTATCAAGTTGTTGATTGTGGCCTGTGGAATGTTGTCCCACTCCTCTTCAATGGCTGTGCGAGGTTGGATATTGGCAGGAACTGGAACACGCTGTCATACACATCGATCCAAAGCATCCCAAACATGTTTAACTTCTCTAGGGTAGGGGGCAGCATTTGGAATTTTGGATGAAAAGCGTGCCCAAATTAAACTGCCTTCTACTCAGGCCCAGAAGATAGGATATGCATATAATTGGTAGATTTGGATAGAAAACACTCTCAAGTTCCCAGAACTGTTAAGATAGTGTATCTGAGTATAACAGAACTGATTTGGCAGGCGAAGACCTGAGAAAAATCCATTCAGGAATAATTATTTTGTTGTTGTTGTAGTTTTCTATTCAATGCCATTACAGTATCCATTGATTTAGGACTCAAATTGCAGTTCCTATGCCTTCCACTAGATGTCAACAGTCTTTAGAAATTGTTTCAGACTTGTATTCTGAAAAATGAGGGAGTAAGAGCAATCTGAATGAGTGGACCCTGCCGTGTCACAGAGCTTTTTCATGCGCGCGACCGAGAGAGTGCCTTTCTTGTTTACCTTTTATATTGACGACGTTATTGTTCGGTTGAAATATTATCGATTATTTAGGCTACAATCAACCTGAGGATTGATTATGAACATTGTTTGAAATGTTTCTACGAACTTTACGGATACTATTGGAATTTTTGTCTGCCTGTTGTGACTGCGTTTGAGCCTGTGGAGGTTTTTGCATATAAAGATACTTTTTTGAACAAAAGGAACATTTATTGAATAAATTAATGTCTTCTGAGTGCAATCATATGAAGATCATCAAAGGTAAGGGATTACTTTTGTAACTCTTCTACTTGGCTTGTTTCTGTTTGTAATGATTTGTCTGCTGGGCTATGTTCTCAAATAATCGTAAGGTATGCTTTCGCCGTAAAGCATTTTCGAAATGGTTGGATTCACAAGAAGTTCATCTTTGAAACTATATAAAATAGTTGTATCTTTTCTGAATTATTATAATGAGTATTTCTGTATTTGAATTTGGCGCTCTGCAATCTCATTGGATGTTGGCCAGGTGGGACGCTAGTGTCCCACATACCCTAGAGAGGTTAATGGGTGGCATGTCTGGTGAGTATGCAGGAAGAACTGGGACATTTTCAGCTTCCATGAATTGTGTACAGATCCTCGTGACATGGGGCCTTGCATTATCATGCTGAAACATGAGGTGATGGCGGGGGATGAATGGCACAACAATGGGCCTCAGGATCTCGTCACGGTATCTCTGTCCATTACAATTGCCATTGATAAAATGCAATTGTGTTCATTGTCCACAGTTTATGCCTGCCCATACCATAACCCCACCCCCACCATGGGGCACTCTGTTCAAATCAAATCAAATCAAATTTTATTTGTCACATACACATGGTCAGCAGATGTTAATGCGAGTGTAGCGAAATGCTTGTGCATCTAGTTCCAACAATGCACTAATAACCAACAAGTAATCTAACTAACAATTCCAAAACTACTGTCTTATACACACAAGTGTAAGGGGATAAAGAATATGTACATAAAGATATATGAATGAGTGATGGTACAGAGCGGCATAGGTAAGATGCAGTAGATGGTATTGAGTGCAGTATATACGTATACATATGAGATGAATAATGTAGGGTATGTAAACATTATATTAGGTAGCATTGTTTAAAGTGGCTAGTGATATATTTTACATAATTTCCCATCAATTCCCATTATTAAAGTGGCTGGAGTTGAGTCAGTGTGTTGGCAGCAGCCACTCAATGTTAGTGGTGGCTGTTTAACAGTCTGATGGCCTTGAGATAGAAGCTGTTTTTCAGTCTCTCGGTCCCAGCTTTGATGCACCTGTACTGACCTCGCCTTCTGGATGATAGCGGGGTGAACAGGCAGTGGCTCGGGTGGTTGTTGTCCTTGATGATCTTTATGGCCTTCCTGTAACATCGGGTGGTGTAGGTGTCCTGGAGGGCAGGTAGTTTGCCCCCGGTGATGCGTTGTGCAGACCTCACTACCCTCTGGAGAGCCTTGCGGTTGTGGGCGGAGCAGTTGCCGTACCAGGCGGTGATACAGCCCGCCAGGATGCTCTCGATTGTGCATCTGTAGAAGTTTGTGAGTGCTTTTGGTGACAAGACGAATTTCTTCAGCCTCCTGAGGTTGAAGAGGCGCTGCTGCGCCTTCTTCACGATGCTGTCTGTGTGGGTGGACCAATTCAGTTTGTCTGTGATGTGTATGCCGAGGAACTTAAAACTTGCTACCCTCTCCACTACTGTACCATCGATGTGGATAGGGGGGTGTTCCCTCTGCTGTTTCCTGAAGTCCACAATCATCTCCTTAGTTTTGTTGACGTTGAGTGTGAGGTTATTTTCCTGACACCACACTCCGAGGGCCCTCACCTCCTCCCTGTAGGCCGTCTCGTCGTTGTTGTTAATCAAGCCTACCACTGTTGTGTCGTCCGCAAACTTGATGATTGAGTTGGAGGCGTGCGTGGCCACGCAGTCGTGGGTGAACAGGGAGTACAGGAGAGGGCTCAGAACGCACCCTTGCGGGGCCCCAGTGTTGAGGATCAGCGGGGTGGAGATGTTGTTGCCTACCCTCACCACCTGGGGGCGGCCCGTCAGGATGTCCAGTACCCAGTTGCACAGGGCGGGGTCGAGACCCACCTTGATGACGACCTTGGAGGGTACTATGGTGTTAAATGCCGAACTGTAGTCGATGAACAGCATTCTCACATAGGTATTCCTCTTGTCCAGATGGGTTAGGGCAGTGTGCAGTGTGGTTGAGATTGCATCGTCTGTGGACCTATTTGGGCGGTAAGCAAATTGGAGTGGGTCTAGGGTGTCAGGTAGGGCGGAGGTGATATGGTCCTTGACTAGTCTCTCAAAGCACTTCATGATGACGGAAGTGAGTGCTACGGGGCGGTAGTCGTTTAGCTCAGTTACCTTAGCTTTCTTGGGAACAGGAACAATGGTGGCCCTCTTGAAGCATGTGGGAACAGCAGACTGGTATAGGGATTGATTGAATATGTCCGTAAACACACCGGCCAGCTGGTCTGCGCATGCTCTGAGGGCGCGGCTGTGGATGCCGTCTGGGCCTGCAGCCTTGCGAGGGTTAACACGTTTAAATGTCTTACTCACCTCGGCTGCAGTGAAGGAGAGACCGCATGTTTTCGTTGCAGGCCGTGTCAGTGGCACTGTATTGTCCTCAAAGCGGGCAAAAAAGTTATTTAGTCTGCCTGGGAGCAAGACATCCTGGTCCGTGACTGGACTGGATTTCTTCCTGTAGTCTGTGATTGACTGTAGACCCTGCCACATGCCTCTTGTGTCTGAGCCGTTGAATTGAGATTCTACTTTGTCTCTGTACTGACGCTTAGCTTGTTTGATAGCCTTGCGGAGGGAATAGCTGCACTGTTTGTATTCGGTCATGTTACCAGACACCTTGCCCTGATTAAAAGCAGTGGTTCGCGCTTTCAGTTTCACGCGAATGCTGCCATCAATCCACGGTTTCTGGTTAGGGAATGTTTTAATCGTTGCTATGGGAACGACATCTTCAACGCACGTTCTAATGAACTCGCACACCGAATCAGCGTATTCGTCAATGTTGTTATCTGACGCAATACGAAACATATCCCAGTCCACGTGATGGAAGCAGTCTTGGAGTGTGGAGTCAGCTTGGTCGGACCAGCGTTGGACAGACCTCAGCGTGGGAGCCTCTAGTTTTAGTTTCTGTCTGTAGGCAGGGATCAACAAAATGGAGTCATGGTCAGCTTTTCCGAAAGGGGGGCGGGGCAGGGCCTTATATGCGTCGCGGAAGTTAGAGTAACAATGATCCAAGGTTTTTCCACCCCTGGTTGCGCAATCGATATGCTGATAAAATTTAGGGAGTCTTGTTTTCAGATTAGCCTTGTTAAAATCCCCAGCTACAATGAATGCAGCCTCCGGATAAATGGTTTCCAGTTTGCAAAGAGTTAAATAAAGTTCGTTCAGAGCCATCGATGTGTCTGCTTGGGGGGGGATATATACGGCTGTGATTATAATCGAAGAGAATTCTCTTGGTAGATAATGCGGTCTACATTTGATTGTGAGGAATTCTAAATCAGGTGAACAGAAGGATTTGAGTTCCTGTATGTTTCTTTCATCACACCATGTCTCGTTAGCCATAAGGCATACGCCCCCGCCCCTCTTCTTACCAGAAAGATGTTTGTTTCTGTCGGCGCGATGCGTGGAGAAACCAGCTGGCTGCACCGACTCCGATAGCGTCTCTCCAGTGAGCCATGTTTCCGTGAAGCAAAGAACGTTACAGTCTCTGATGTCCCTCTGGAATGCTACCCTTGCTCGGATTTCATCAACCTTGTTGTCAAGAGACTGGACATTGGCGAGAAGTATACTGGGGAGTGGTGCACGATGAGCCCGTCTCCGGAGTCTGACCAGAAGAGCGCTACGTTTCCCTCTTTTACGAAGTCGTTTTTTTGGGTCGCCGGCTGGGATCCATTCCGTTGTCCTGGGTGAAAGGCAGAACACAGGATCCGTTTCGCGAGAGTCATATTCTTGGTCGTACTGATGGTGAGTTGACGCTGCTCTTATATTCAGTAGTTCTTCTCGACTGTATGTAATGAAACCTAAGATGACCTGGGGTACTAATGTAAGAAATAACATGTAAAAAAACAAAAAACTGCATAGTTTCCTAGGAACGTGAAGCGAGGCGGCCATCTCTGTCGGCGCCGGAACTGATATCACCCACACACCGTCATTCGCGTGGTCTGGGGTTGTGAGGCTGGTTGGACGTACTGCCAAATTCACAAAAATAATGTTGGAGGCGGCTTATGGTAGGGAAATTAACATTCAATTATCTGGCAACAGCTCTGGTGGACATTCCTGCAGTCAGCATGCCAGTTGCATGCTCCCTCAAAACATGAGACATCTGCGGCATTGTGTTTTGTGCCAAAACTGTACATTTTGGAATGGCCTTTTATTTTGTATTTGTATTTATTATGGACCCCCATTAGCTGCTGCCAAAGCTGGAGTCCAGCAAAATTAAGGCAGTTTAAACAATTTTAAGAACATTTCAATACATTCACAAATTTCACAACACACTGTGTGCCCTCATCCTCCTACTCCACCACTACAGTACTGTGTTTGTGTGTGTGTGTGTGTGTGTGTGTGTGTGTGTGTGTGTGTGTGTGTGTGTGTGTGTGTGTGTGTGTTTGTATGCATGCGTCTGTGCCAATGTTTGTGTTGCTTCACAGTCCTCGCTGTTCCATAAGGTGTTCTTTAATATGTTTTTTTTAATCAAATGTTACTGCTTGCGTCAGTTACTTGATGTGGAATAGAGTGCAACGACAGTGCTTTTTATGCAAATGCACTTGTTAAATCACCCGTTTGACTGTCACGATCGTCGTAAGAAGCGGACCAAAGCGCAGCGTGGTGTGAATGCATAATTTTAATGGTTGACGAAAACACGAAGTAAACTGAACAAAACAATAAATGAACAACGACCGTGAAGCTATATACGAAATGTGCTGACACAAGCAACTAACATAGACAATCACCCACAACCCACAATGACAAAACAGGCTACCTAAATATGGTTCCCAATCAGAGGCGGGTGATTTAACAAGTGCATTTGCATAAAAAGCACTGTCGTTGCACCAATGTGTACCTAACCATAAACATGAATGCCTTTCTTAAAATCAATACAGAAGTATATATTTTTAAACCTGCATATTTAGTTAATATGAATTTCTTTTAACTCTGGAAATTGTGTCACTTCTCTTGTGTTCTGTGCAAGCAGAGTCAGGCTACATGCAGCAGTTTGGGCCGCCTAGCTCGTTGCGAACTGTGTGAAGACCACCTTAATTAATTTGCCAGAATTGTGCATAATTATGACATAACATTGAAGGTTGTGCAATGTAACAGCAATATTTAGACTTAGGGACGCCACCCGTTAGATAAAATACGGAACGGTTCCATATTTCACTGAAAGAATAAACGTTTTGTTTTCGAAATGATAGTTTCCGGATTTGACCATATTAATGACCTAAGGCTCATATTTCTGTGTGTTATTATATTATAATTAAGTCTATGATTTGATAGAGCAGTCTGACTGAACGATGGTAGGCAGCAGCAGGCTCGTAACCATTCATTCAAACAGCACTTTCCTGCATTTGCCAGCAGCTCTTCGCTGTGCTTTAAGCATTGCGCTGTTTATGACTTCAAGTTTAACTCCCGAGATTAGGCTGGCAATACTAAAGTACCCATTAGAACATCCAATAGTCAAATGTATATGAAATAGAAATGGTATAGAGAGAAATAGTCCTATAATAACAAGAACCTAAAGCTTCTTACCTGGGAATATTGAAGACTCATGTTAAAAGGAACCACCAGCTTTCATATGTTCTGAGCAAGGAGCCTCAAACAATAGCGCATATTGCACTTTTACTTTCTTCTCCAACACTTTGTTTTTGCATTATTTAAACCTAATTTAAACCAAATCTAAACCAAATTGAACATGTTTCATTATTTATTTGGGACTAAATTGATTTTATTTATGTATTATATTAAGTTAAAATAAGTGTTCATTCAGTATTGTTGTAATTGTCATTATTACAAATATATATATATTTTAAAAATCGGCCAATTAATCGGTATCAACTGTTTTTTTGGTCCTCCAATAATCGGTATCGGTATTGCCGTTGAAAAATCATAATCGGTCGACCTCTACTATGAACATTTGAACATCTTGGCCATGTTCTGTTATAATCTCCACCTGGCACAGTCAAAAGATAACTGGCCACCCCTCATTGCCTGGTTCCTCTCTAGGTTTCTTCCTAGGTTCTGGCCTTTCTAGGGAGTTTTTTCTAGACACCAAGCTTCAACACCTGCATTGCTTGCTGTTTGGGGTTTTAGGCTGGGTTTCTGTAAAGCACTTTGTGACATCAGCTGATGTAAGAAGGGCTTTATAAATAAATGTGATTGATGAATTTGATTGATCTGAGTTTCAGAGATGGTCAGAATATGAACGTGATCTTTTACAAGCAAGTTATTGACTTCATGGACCTTGTTTCTTAGGCTACATATATTAAAATGGACTATTTTTAGCACTTTTCTGGTTTGCTTGATTGCTTTTAATGCTTTACTGGGAAGCTATCAGAGGTAGACTTACTCGTGTCATTTACATGGGAGCTGATAGTGCAGGGTGAGCTGCATTAAGTGGTCTTGCTATTATTGCACACCACCTCAGTGCTAACAGTGTAACTGGTTTACAGGCTCATGATTACTGCTTACAATAGCTGTAGGATATACAGACGTATTCGGTGCAATTAGGGGTACATACAGTTGAAGTCGGAAGTTTACATACACTTAGGTTGGAGTCATTAAAACTAGTTTTTCAACCACTCCACAAATTTCTTGTTAACAAACTATAGTTTTGGCAAGTCGGTTAGGACATCTACTTTGTGCAGGACACAAGTAATCTTTCCTTTCCATTGTTTACAGACAGATAATTTAACTTATAATTCACTGTATCACAATTCCAGTGTGTCAGAAGTTTACATACACTAAGTTGACTGTGCCTTTAAACAGCTTGGAAAATTCCAGAAAATGATGTCATGGCTTCAGAAGCTTCTGGTAGGCTAATTGACATAATTTGAGTCAATTGGAGGTGTACCTGTGGATGTATTTCAAGGCCTACCTTTAAACTCAGTGCCTTTTTGCTTGACATCATGGGAAAATCAAAAGAAATCAGCCAAGAGCTCAGACATTTTTTTTGTAGACCTCCACAAGTCTGGTTCATCCTTTGGAGCTACTTTCAAACGCCTGAAGGTACCACTTCATCTGTACAAACAATAGTATGCAGGTAGAAACACCATGGGACCACGCAGCCATCATACCGCTCAAGAAGGAGACGCATTCTGTCTCCTAGAGATGAAAGTACTTTGGTACGAAAAGTGCAAATCAATCCCAGATCAACAGCAAAGGACCTTGTGAAGATGCTGGAGGAAACGGGTACAAAAGTATCTATATCCACAGTGAAACGAGTCCTGTATCGACATAACCTGAAAGGCCGCTCAGCAAGGAAGAAGCCACTGCTCCAAAACTGCCATATAAATCCAGACTACGGTTTGCAACTGCACATGGGGACAAAGATCGCACTTTTTGGGAGAAATGTCCTCTGGTCTGATGAAACAAAAATAAAACTGTTTGGCCATAATGACCATCGTTATGTTTGGAGGAAGAAGGGGGATGCCTGCAAGCCAAAGGACACCATCCCAACCGTGATGCACGGGGGTGGCAGCATCATGTTGTGGGGGTGCTTTGCTGCAGGAGGGACTGGTGTACTTCACAAAATAAATGACATCATGAGGCAGGACAATTATGTGGATATATTGAAGCAAAATCTCAAGACATCAGTTCTAGCTTGGTCGCAATTGGGTGTTCCAAATGGACAATGACCCCAAGCATACTTCCAAAGTTGTGTCAAAATGACTGAAGTACAACAAAGTCAAGCTATTGGAGTGGCCATCACAAAGCCATATTGAACATTTGTTAGCATAACTGAAAAAGTGTGTGCAAGCAAAAAGGCCTACAAACCTGACTCCGTTCCTCCAGCTCTGTCAGGAGGAATGGGCCAAAATTCACCAAACTTATTGTGGGAAGCTTGTGGAAGGCTACCCGAAACGTATGACCCAAGTTTAACAATTTAAAGACAATGCTACCAAATACTAATTGAGTGTATGCAAACTTCTGACCCAATGGGAATGTGATGAAAGAAGTTAAAGCTCAAATAAATCACTCTCTACTATTATTCTGATATTTCACATTCTTAAAATAAAGTGGTGACCCTAGCTAACCTAAGACAGGGATTTTTTTTATCCTAAAACAGGATTAAATGTCAGGAATTGTGAAAAACTGAGTTTAAATGTACTTGGCTAAGTTGTATGTAAATGTCAGACTTCAACTGTAAATTAAATTACTTACATTGTATTTGCCAATGCCCCTAAGATCATGTACATTTGATGCATTATCACGACTCATTGTCACAATGGTAGTGATTAACTGAGCTGGTCTTGGATCATTTACCAGTCATTGTTTCAACGCAGCCTTGAAATGCGTGGACATTCCTTGAGCCAAGATGATTTGGATGGACTCCGTCATTCCTGTAGATTATCTTCTGTTTCCAGAAGGTGTCAAAGTTATCAATAAAAGTGACTCCAGCAGAGCTACAGTAGTCTTTTAGCCAGATGTGTAATGCCAGCAGTCTTCTGAATGCTGGCATAGCAGTCTTCTGAATCGTTCATACCCGCAGCCCAAAGATGGTACTGGACTTATTGGAGTTCTTTTTTTTGTCTTTTAATGCTAAAATCAGTTCTTTAAAATCAATTTCCAAATGTTCCGAGCTAGCCCTCCTGATGTCGTTTGACCCCACATGGACTGCGACAGTGTCAGCTCCCAGCATCTGTGGTAGAAGAGTCGGAAGCATCCTTGTTATGTCCTGTGCTCGTGCTCCTGGGTAGCACAGGGTTTTTGCCTTGGAAACCGAGATGTTTCTCACCATAGAGCTGCCTATGATGACAGCTGGTGAGGTTGAATGGGCCAGTCTCTCAGGCAGCCTCACAGTCTGGTGAGGCTGGGAGCTCTGAGGACCTGAACCTGAGGTAGAAGCCACCGGAGAGGGAGACAGAGCCGAGGACAAAGATGCAGGTACCTCTGTATCCGATCTTGTTTGGGAAGCCACCAAGGACGAAGGCGCCGGGAACCTCTTGATCTAGGGCTGCAAAGCTGTTTCTGGTCTGTGTCAGTTCCATCCTCAACATCTCCATGGAGACCCCTGTTGCCAGAGGATGCCTTCTTCGACTTCCACGGCAAGTAACGTACCTCCATGGCTGGCTGGTTGGGTCGAGATCAGCTCCGTTCTCCAGGCCAGTCGGCTGTGGAGAGCCCACACGGCGGTGAAACTTCCACCAGACCAGTGTGGCGTTCGGCTACTGGGGTGGAAGAAAAATAAAAAGTAGGTGGGCGTGGGTTCCCCAGTAGCTTATGTAGGTTTGCTACTTGCTTGCTAACAATAGCTACTTCGCTCCTGTAGTCCTCCGCAAGCAAGCAGTTGCTACATTGAAAGTCAGCGCGGTCCACATTGTCCCGGAACAAAGCAAAGTAAACACAGCTCCTGCAACACTGGAAACATTCAATAGTGGCCTCCATTTGAGACCGCTGAGCCAGCTAGTCTAGCTGGGATTTTGCATCTCTCCCCCTATACAGAATCTGGCAGGATCCCGGGACAAATAGCAGCGCTCACAGCAATTTAGCCCAACAGAGCTGGGTATATTAAACACTGTCAGCTTTTAAACAGAAGGTCTTTAGCACAAGGTGCACCTGTGTAATGATCATGCTTATTGATATACCACACCTGTCAGGTGGATGGATTATCTTGGCAAATGTGAGAGAAATAAGCTTTTTGTGCATATGGAACATTTCAGGGATCTTTTATTTCAGCTCATGAAACATGGGACCAACACTTTAAATGTTGCATTTATATTTTTACTCAGTATAATTACACTTTGGAGGGTGTATCAATACACCCAATCAATACAAAGATACAGACGTCCTTCCTAACTCAGTTGCTGAAGAAGAAGGAAACCGCTCAAGGATTTCACCGAGGCCAATGGTGACTTTAATACAGTTAGAGTTTAATGGCTGTGATAGGAGAAAACTGAGGATGGATCAGCAACATGGTTGTTACTCCACAATACTAACCTAAATGACAGAGTGAAAAGAAGGCTGCCTGTACAGAATACAAATATTCGAAAACATGCATCCTGTTTGCAACAAGGCACTAAAGTAGTACTGCAAAAAATGCATCCTACATTTTTGTCCTGAATACAAAGTCTTATTTTTGTGGCAAATCCAATACAACACATTACTGAGTAACTCTCCATATTTTCAAGCATTGTGGTGGCTGCATCATGTTATGGGTATGTTTGTAATATTTGGTTCCACAGAGTAGTTGAACGGATGATCTCTGCATGTGTGGTTCCCACAATGAAGCATGGAGTAGGATGTTTGATGGTGCGGGGGTGCTTTGCTGATGACACTGTCAGTGATTTATTTAGAATTCAAGGCACACTAACCAGCATGGCTACCACAGCATTCTGCAGCGATACGCCATCCCATCTGGTTTGTACTTAGTGGGACTATCATTTGTTTTTCAACAGGACAATGACCCAACACACCTCCAGGCTGTGTAAGGGCTAATTGATTAAAAATCAGAGTGATGGAGTGCTACATCAGATGACCTGGCCTCCACAATCACCCGACCTCAACCCAATTGAGATGGTTTGGGATGAGTTGGACTGCAGAGTGAAGGAAAATCAGCCAACAGGTACTCAGCATATGTGGGAACTCCTTCAAGACTGTTCCCTGTGAAGCTGGTTGATAGAATGTCAAGAGTGTGCAAAGCAGTTATCAAGGCAAAGGGTGGCTACTTTGAAGAATTTAAAATATGTTTTGATTTGTTTAACACTTTTGGTTACTACGTGATTCCATGTGTGTTATTTCATAGTTTTGATGTCTTCACTACTATTCTATAATGTAGAAAATAGTAAAAATAAAGAAAAACCCTTGAATGAGTAGGTGTGTCCAAACTTGTGACTGGTACTGTATATGCTGGTAGCATAGCAAGCATAGATAAATCGGTGGTTGTAGTTAAGTCATGTTTTACTATAATGCAGTTGATGGTGACGATGACATGGACATGTATTTGGCTTGACATCCATACAAGATTATACTTCGATTTTTACCTCAACAGTGTGAAATACACATATAAACAATAGTCTATATATAGGCAAATTTTGCTGGGGGGGCAATAAGGAGATTTGGCATCTTTCCCCAAAGGCATCTTCTGTTTCCATGGCATTTTTATTGTTTTTTCACCTTCCATTGACCTCTTTACCACATCTATGGCATACGAGAAGGTCAAGAACCTCAGGTCCATCCTGTTGTTGTCTTTTTGCGTCCCAAATGGAACCCTATTCCCTAGTAGTAGTGCACTATGTGGGAAATAGGGTGCCATTTGGGATGCAACCTTCACACTGAGGGTCTGTCTTGTAAATAATATTACATTCTAGAAGTATGGATTATTTTATATAAACAATTCATTCTGGGTAGCAAGTCAAATCAACACATAGTTTGTAATTTGGAGGGATGCATTCTGAGCCAATCCAGCTGTTCAATTTGTTGCTACCTGTAAGTATTGTCAGAAGCTTTAAAATGCTTTACTATGATTTGTAATGATGATGACACTAGGCGGCTCTCTTACTGCCTCAATCTCTGGTTTCACACACAGTGGGATGTTAAACTGATTAGCGCTACTTTAAAAAGAGGCTGGATCACTCTAACAAGGGAGATAAGATCGCGGCATGCACCTCAACCCCACTGTGCGTGTTTGATACTGTGACCAGAGGCTGTGATGCTATCGGTCTCTGTGGTTGGAAGGGACTCACTCTTTTGGCTGAAGTTGAGAAGAGGCAGCACGTTCTGCTGTGCATACACATACAGACCTGAAGGTAGTTTTTGTCATTTTTTTATCCAGTGCTTATCTGTAAACTACACACACACAGGACACATTATATGCACATACAAACTACATGCACATGTACGCACACACACAGACTACATGCACATGTACGCACACATACAAACTACATGCACATGTACGCACACACACAGACTACATGCACGTACACACGCACACACACGCACACTCACACAGCACACATTACATCAGCATGCATGCACATACAGACACAGACACACCCGCGCACATACACACACATTTTGGATAAGTGACCATGCTTTACGTTTCCGCACTGCTTGATTGCAGTGAGCTCTGGTTGATTGCAGTGAGCTCTGGTTGATTGCAGTTAGCTCTGGTTGATTGCAGTTAGCTCTGGTTGATTGCAGTGAATGTTTTGGAGGTGGTAGTTTGAGGTGGCTCTCGTACACAGAGGAGGAGGGGAGGGCTGGATTTGTGGGTGAGCATGCAGGAGTGTTATGTAAATCAGATGGTAATTTAGGGTTGGCTGTATGGTTAGTATTGGGGTTAGGATGTGAGTTATGACTGGGATTCTTTTAACTAGGCGGAAGAGAGTGGCGGGGAACGGTAGTTCAGAGCCTCTCTTACAGACACATTTCATATACTGTAGATTTTACTGCTACACACTTACTGGTCTTTCATAAATTCGATATCCTCCCTCTCCTTTCCTCTCTCTCTTCCCTTTCCACCCCTCTCTCACACTCCTTTCCTCCTCTCTCTCGCACTCCTTTCCCCTCTCTCGCACTCCTTTCCTCTCTCTCGCACTCCTTTCCTCTCTCGCACTCCTGTCCTCTCTCTCGCACTCCTGTCCTCTCTCTCGCACTCCTGTCCTCTCTCTCGCACTCCTGTCCTCTCTCTCGCACTCCTGTCCTCTCTCTCGCACTCCTTTCCTCTCTCTCGCACTCCTTTCCTCTCTCTCGCACTACTTTCCTCTCTCTCGCACTACTTTCCTCTCTCTCGCACTCTTTTCCTCTCTTGAACTCCTTTCCTCTCTCTCCTTTCCTTTCTGTATCTCTCTCCTTTCTTCTTTTTCTCTCTTTCCCCCCTCTTCTCCCTCTCCACTCATTTCCTCTCTCTCCCTTTTAGTCTTTCCATTCACTCTCAAATGCACCCTCAGTTTGTATCCTACCCCTCTCCTCTCTCTTTCCTTTCTCTCTCTTCTTCTTCTACTCCTATTCTCTACCTCTACCCTCTCCCCCCACTGAGAGAGAAAATGAGGTGGCTGTGTTTGAAGCGAAACACAGTGGCCCATATTCTGAGGAAACGGCTGCTGTCAAAGACGAGGATAAAAAAGTTACAGTTCCTCACCGTACGACTGTACAGTGGATGTGTGTGCACATGTGTATGTGTTTGTTCATGTGTGAGTGCATATGTGTGTTTGTGCATGCATGCATGGGTCTGTGCATGATTGTGAATGCGTGTGAGTGTACCAAACATTAAGAACACCTTCCTAATACTGAGTTACACCCCCCTCTCTCCCCTTTTGCCCTCAGAACAGCCTCGATTTGTCGGGGCATGGACTCTACAAGGTGTCGAAAGCATTGCACAGGGATGCTGGCCCATGTTGACTCCAATGCTACTGTCGTGTCTTTGGCATCATTAAAAGGTGAAGATATAAGATAGTTATTTTATCAAATCAATTCTCTGTAATTATTTTTACATGATTAAACTAATCATGTAAATTGAATTAACTAGGAAGTTGGGGCATAACGGGAAATATTAAAATGACAAAGTTATACTTTTCGGAATATAACTCTTCAGATATTTTAATATCTGATCAATTAGTCTTCTATTAATTAATTATTATTTTCCTCATGTCAGTCTCATCTGAAGGTCGTAAATTGTTGGTTATCTGCACAAACCCAGCCTTTACTATAAATCATCCATACACCAATTGGCTTAATCATTTATTCACTAACTAACTAAATAATCACAGAAATGCATAAACAAACAGTAGATATTGGTTACTAACAATAATAGGAAAGATTCCCTTGTGGGCTAAACCGATATGACGGCTTGGTGGACAAAGGGAACGGGGTGTGGACTGGTGTGGAGAGCGGGAAAGACAAAATGGATTCATTACACAGTCTATAATTATATACATTGAAATGCTAATCCTTTGCACATGAACGGCTGCTCATTCGAGAATAATTGCAAGTACATATTTAGGATGTATGTCATTGTTGTCTTCTCTGTTGGAATCCGGTCCGTCTGCTGGAGAGTTCATCCGAGTGTCTCTCTCTTTCTGTTTCTGTTCGTTTGAATGAGGAGACCAAGGTGCAGCGTGGTAGGCGAACAGCTTACTTTTATTAAAATGAACACCGAAAAACAACAAAATACAAAACAAACGTAAAGTTCTGCAGGCTACACAGCAACTATGCAAAATTAAGATCCCACAAACTAAGGTGAGAAAAAGGCTGCCTAAGTATGATCCCCAATCAGAGACAACAATAGACAGCTGCCTCTGATTGGGAACCATACCAGGCCAAACAAAGAAATAGGAAATAGGATAGATGTTTCGGCGGTTGTCGGTATTCTCGTCCTCGGTTTACTTAGTACTTCGTATCTAAGATTTGCTCTTATTCTGTATGGATCGATTGTCTCAGAGTTTAACAATTTCCAGCCGTGTAGCCACGTGTTATGGTTAGGAATTCAACAACCATTGCAACCTTAACTTACACCGGGGTTTGCATGGTCTTAACTATTCGCAATCATAGCTCACGCTGTGGGTTTGCTTAGTCTGAGGAGGATTTTCTTAGGAGGGGATTTTATTCGTAACAGTAGAAAAGGGCGGTTCCATGCTGCCTGATCATGTCTGTGCTCATGGGGCCGGGCAAATGACTTAATTTAACTTTAAAGGGAATACAATTCTCTCATTAATTTCACAAATAGGTTCATCTTTACTCATTCATTTTATACAAGCATTAGATGCAAAACCCATAATTGAGAAATGTACATATTCAGAGATCTAGTTATGTGTGTTTCTTGTCCTCTCTTAGTTCACCAATTGAAACATACTCGTCCATTAAGTGTCCACTGACCATTCCCACCTTTTCACAAGTGGACATATTGTTTAATTTTCCTATTTTGAGGATTTAGGAGTTCGGCCACGAGAGTCTCCGTCAGGAATGACCTGAGATAACAGAACCTGGGTGTAGGAGAGAGGGGGAAGCCACAATCTACACCCAGAAAGGGCCACGTCATGACAGTCCCCCCCCCCCACCCCTGGTGGTTTGGATCTTGTGATTATCCTGCAAGTTACAAATCAGCATAAAAATAATGTCCACGTGATGTCCTGTAGTGGATCATCGTCGCGGTCCCCACTCTGGTGGTTGAGCTTGGTAGGTTCTCTGGCAGCGGGGCAGGCAGCCACAAGGATGGGCAGCGGATGTCCTGTTTGGGATCGCCGTTCCGGACCCGTCGTGTGGTTGTCCAGACTGGAAGATCTGGGCAGTAACTTAGGCAGATGTTAACAACGCACACACGCTCACAAAGTATATAATTACATTGATTCCCCAATGAGCGACGTTGTGGCACTAAGTGATGGTTGTATGGGGACTTTGTTTGTGGCTCTATCGCTTAAGTGTCAAAGAAACTTAACTGAAAAGGAATGAAAGCTTAAAGAAATATATACAAAATATAGTTCTCACACCAAAATCATCTAATTGGACTATTCTATATACGTCCAATGTCCTGGCAAAATTACTCTATCATGGCATTGTCTCTAATGTTATATCTAGGGTTTTCCTACTTGATGTGTTGCTTAGGCACTATCCTAAGTTGATAACTACATGATAAGTCTACAGTAAGGCACAAGTTTTGGACAATCTATAGGGATGACCTATGGACCTTTGTGGATAAACTGGTGAGTACTCTAGCTGTAGAGTCAAAGGCGTCAAAGTAAATGTTCAATTTTACTAAGGCTGGTATTTTGCTTGAACCATTAAGTGATCCTAGCATAAATCCTAAGTGGATGTTCTGTTGTACATGTGCGTTTATGCTTACACAAGCGCACATGTCAAGGGAAGAAAACCAAGTATCCTGGCGGACTGCAACTTGTTCAGAATGAGTCTGACGTAATCAGGTAGTTTTCAGGTCAATGCCTGGAAGTCAGTCAGAATTCGTGTCGGGGGAGTCTGTAGTGGTTTAACTGCGAGTCACTGTGTCTTCCACTATTGTAGTGGTGATAGGTATGATGTCTATTTCATACCTACAGTATGTTATCCACGGAGGAGCTAACCTCACGACAGAAGTACTCTTTAAGCATTGGACCAGTCATACGTGGTGTGATCATGGTTCATGACTTCTAATAACTTTTCTCCTGAGTGTAGGGTTCTATTTATTAGTGGCATGTGTGTTAACCATTGGAAGAGTGCTCTGGAGATTCCCTTCCCCATGTTCCACTCTGAGTGAATCCTAACTACTCTGTCGCTGTTGTCAAGGGTAATTTGATTTGTCTCTAACCTTCTTACTGATTGTAGCTGGACTGACTGTTGCTGGCATTGGTACTGGTACTACAGGAACACATGATTTGAGCATTTTACTAGTTGAACCGGTAGTTGAACCTACACATGGCAAGGTATGACTATTTTTACCATTTGTTTGAGGTGGAAGTCCACTGGACGTCTTCTACGACCAGTGTGGTACACCTCAGTAATATCTTCAATGTATTCTAAGATTATCCCCGTCTAGGGGCCTGTCTGCTCCTGACTGTTCTCATAGGGGAGTTTACAACTAGATTTGTTTTATGCTCTGGCGGCCTCGTACAGTGTTGCAGGTAGTCTCGATGAGGCTATAATAAGTCTGGGCTACTATTCCCTCCCTTTGTATCTCGGGATCCCCCCACCAGCGGGTGGTTGGTATCCGAGGCACAAACGAAAAGGTTGGACCCTATGTACGAGTTGTCAGCAGCCGCGTTGTTATGAGAATGGCTATAACCTTTCAACCAAATCTCCTGGTGTTTGTGTTTCAAAACGCTCAGTGGCTGTCGAGGACTGCCAGTCATGTCTGTGTGTGGCAACCTCTTCAGTACCTGTGAACTGAGACGAGGATATCTGTCTGTGATATCACCAGTTGCTGGACTGGACTGATGCCATTAGTGTCATTGTCAAGGGTGACAGTCCCCCACAAAGCTGAAGGTGTATCATCGGAAGCAGAGTATACTCTGCGCATCATTGTTTTTCTTGCTGAGATTGCCACAGTGCTTGCGGAAGTGTTCGAAGGGCAAGAGAAGTTAATCTCAACTACCGTATTGCACGACTGCAAGGAGGAGGGAAGTTGCTCATTCACAGAGACAGCTGGCTCGAAATCATGAAAATAATGGTCAATCAGTTTTGCTGATGGAATGTGTCGAGATATCTTAATATCTCCTTGGATTGGATTCTGCACCAAGAGGTTTCAAACGTCTTTTTCCCAAGGGGTGCTTTCGACAGATACCCCTGGTGAATGACTGCATTACAGCTAGCGTCAGGGGAAGACAGTGTGGTCAGTGGAGAAGGCACGGTGGCCATACATGGTTGGTTTTCCAATCCATCAGTGGGAGTAACTGATCCATCAAGTCTGCTCCAAGTAGCAGGGATTCAGGTTCGTGATGTGCCATTTCTGTTCAAGGGGAAAGCAGATCGCTTTTCGGATTTGTGTGGACTTGGCTTTAACAAAGCTTTTGACCTTTTTCTTCGCAACCTTTGTATCAGAGTCTTTAGACAACGCCTGTGGGCTTGTTTCCTGATCAAGCGGGCCCTGAATAGGGTCTCAAGTGAGAGCGGGAGAGATTTAAATTTTAACGTCCTTGCTATGGGTGTTAATTCCTGCGGACCTGGTGTCCGGTAATTCCCCGTCTAGTCCTTGTGACTTATCTTTTACCCTTTTCTCAATTTTTTCTCACTTTAGTTCTTCATGTAGTGGAACTTCTAGAGAACATTGGTCTATGTTTTGATCGACCTTTAACCCTTTGTTACCCTTGTGCTCTGACACTTTGTGTGGGTTGGGTGCAGGAACGTAGCGAACAGGTCGATTGTAGCGGTAGTCGTTTCGATGGCGTACTTTACAGGTACAGTTATTTCGACCGCAGAGGTTATTGGAGTCGTGGTTTCATGGTAGAAACCGTTGTTGTGCGTCAACTCTCAACCCTCCAATACCTGATAACGCACCCTCTAACTGGAGTGAGTGCTCCTGGTCAAACTTCAAAACCGAGTGGCCAGGGCTCTTAGCGTTGTGAACTTTTGATGCCTCAAAAGCTGTGCTTGTAAGCTCTCTGAGTTGTAAGATAGGCAAGCCAACATGGGCGGCAGGACCCAAGTAGGTAATGAAAGTGGGATACATGTTCGACAGAAACATTTGTTTGAATGGTAACAGCTCTTCCATTCTTGTTTCAGTGAGTAGGCCAAACTAAGCTAAATGAAGCCTTTGATAGTAAGCTAATGGGTGTTAGTTCCGAGCTTGTTTGAGGATGTTAGCCAGTGAGCTATCGTGTTTGCGAGTTGCAGAACCGCTGAATTCTAATTTCAAATCTGTGGCAAGTTTAGCGTAGTCATTTAGCACGTGTTGCTGTTGTAGACGAATTAACCTCGTCACGTGTCTATTTGTTCGTTAGCTTCAACAGGTAAACCCTGTCAGAATCCGTAGCGTTCGGGTAGCCATCTAATGCGTCCTCTATGTCAGCTAGGAACATCTCAGTATCGTTTGGCTGACCTGGAACGGGGTCAAAGATGGGAAAATTCTTGACAAGTTTGACAAGGTATTCCGCGCCAAGCAGGTGGATGGCTTCCTCCTGTGGAGAAATTGGGGCCGGAAGGCCAAGAGGAGAAGCCAAGCTTTGGCTTTGTTGGCCAAGAGGCACCATATTACTCAGTGCCAAATGGCCAAGAGAAGACGACTGAGGGACACATGAGGGAGGCAAAGTCTGAAACCTATCGTCTTTACTCCTTTGAGTACAGGGCTCCATTTTTGGGGATTGGTAGTCACGCTGTAGAGAGTGACCATTCTGGACTTTCTCCAAATGGTACCTAAGGGTGCTATTCTGCTGCATTGCAGAGTCCACTTGAGCACTTTGAGTACTGATTTCGGACACATGAGTGTCGCTCTTGCTCCTTTCGGTCTCAAACTTATCTATCATGGTTTGCAGATAGAGGTCTTGAGTACGGAGTGAGAGATTCAGTGATGAGATTTCCTCCGCTTGCTTAGAAATCAATATTTACATCTTTATCACCTGAGTTCTCTCACCATTAATTTGGTCAGCAACTTCAATGAGTTCTGCTGATTTGTCGTCCAACTTAGTCATTGTGTTCATTAATTGATCGTCTTTGGTCTGCAGCATTTTGAGTAGAACAGTGTTGCTTGCTTGGTATTGGACCGATGCCAAGACATCCGGGCAAAACTGGAGAGAACCTTTACGAGGCCTGCGCCCGATGGTTGATTTTGGAGAGCGTTGTTCGCCATGTCTGCCGTTTTTCTGCTAATGGCATAATTAGGGTTGGTATCGCTGCTGAGGTCAGCGATCAATCGATTTATGGGTGGAGGTTCACTAATTAGCGGGCGAGTGGGGACTACCCCCTCTGATAGCTTGCACATTATTAGAACATTTGATAGGAAAAATGTTTTTCCTATTTTTCCAAAGTCTGGTTTTGGAATACGTTGGAAGCTGCAAAGATGATTTTAATCTATTTATAGATGTTAATGAACCATCAGTACATTTTTGGGGGTTACTACATGATTCCTTATGTGTTATTTCATCGTGGTTGATGTCTTCACTATTATTCTACAATGTAGAAAATAGTAGAAATAAAGAAAAACCCTTGAATGAGTTGATGTGTCCAAACTTTTGACTGGTGCTGTAACTCTACCGAACCACCACAATTCAAATACACATATCACAATCTGAGGCCTTAGTCCCTGTTCCCCAGGGTTATAAATTAAGCCCTCTTAAACTTCACAGCCACGACTTATGTCCTCTCAGCCTGGTCCATAAAAGAGAACAGGATTGGGTGCTAACAAGGAGCACTGTTTATGGATTTCAGATAACATCAGTTGGGCCAGTTGTGAAACCATGTGCTTAAGTCTCTGGGGGTGTTTTAGTGTGCAATTTGATATAGGGGAGCTTGTGTACCACACACAGCTGCATGTCCCTGCCTTGTGACCCACTCTGCCCCCCTGGGATCAGGCCTCGGGCAGGCGCTCTCAAAGTGTGTTTGTGTGTGTTTTTAAGAGGAGCTCTCTGATGAGCTAGACAATGCAGGAAGATATGCCACTTAGTATCCAATGGGACTTACAGTGAGTATATACCTTTTTTGTGCATGTGATCCCTGTGGGACTTGAACTCATGACCTTGACTGTGTGTTTGAATGTGCATTTGTGTGCGTGACTGTGTGTGTTTGTGTGTGTGTATGTGCGCCAGAAGGCTGCAACAATCTTCTGCCACTGTAGCTTGTGCCACAGTGCTCCTGTCCCATGAGGGACTCTCTTCCAGCTCAGACACCACTGTTCATCACCACGTTGCCTCATTTGTGCTTTCCAGGTGGTGTCCATCTGATACCAACTTTAATACTTCTACAGTATCTCTGTATGTGTATGTGAGTTTGTGTGCAGTCCCATATATGTGTGCTCCCATATGTGTGTGTGTTTGTGCCAGCATCTGGTGAGGATGTTGGAGGGAGGGTGCTGAGTGGTATCATCTTCCCTGTAATGACACAGAGTGAGGGAATCCCACACAGCCACACAGACTAAACTGTTAGCACTACTGAAGGCTAAATTTACCCACAGATTACACTGTTTGCGTGTGTTTGTAGGGGACCGGGTGGGTGGGTGGTTGGGTTGGGGGGGGGGGGTTAGCATGCCACTCCCATCCCTGTCTACAGTCTAGACCAGGGGTCAGCAACAGACGGCCCGCGGGCCAAAACTATGTGGCTGATAGAGGAAGAGGGTGGGTGAGAGACAGAATATTAAAGAGAGGAGGTAAACATTTGAGTGAGTGAGATGAACAGAGAAAAGGAGTGAGAAAGAGAAATGAAGGATGGAGATATAGGATATATTTATAATATTTATGTAAGGGATGATCTGTCTTGAAATCATTATGGACATCTCTGTATATATTTCAACCTCTTAGATGTGAGTGGTAAAATTGGTGAGAAGGACGTCTAACAGTACAGACTTAATCTCGTCCACCAGCCGGCTCTGTCAAACCTATGCGCCAGCAATTCAAGCCTGGGGACGAGGTTAGTGCATACTGTACGTGAGTTTTAAAGAAACATCAGCCAAATATTTTGGTTTTGAGATAATACCGGTATGATGAATATGCCCCAGGCCAATGGTCAATTACCAGTCCTCTCATTCTGAAAAACTCTTTCTTTTGGAACCAGCATTTCAACCTGTCGCATATGTACTTCATGCAGGTCTTAGATCTCTATCAAACTGAGGACCACATGGGAAATGTATTTGCAAACCACATCAGATGTGGGTACTGTAGTTACGCCTACATCATGCGAGTGAGAGTAAGCATGTCATGTGTTTACATTTTTGTGTATACATTTTTGTTTCTGTGTTTGTGTGTGCATACATGCCAGTGTCAGGCCTAGTGTCCTTTAAATATTTATACATGTGTGTATTGTGTCAGCCCAACGGTTATGTGTTTGTGCAAGTACAGCCAAGTATTGTAATCTGTTTGTGTGATAGCCTGCCATGCAGTCTGATTAATATGTAGCTTCTCAGGGGTTTTGACATTCCTTTCCAGTACATCCAGTTCCACAGTGTCCCATGTGGAGGCATGAATGGGATTGATGTTGGGAATGAGTAGGATCAGGAATGATGACCCTGTGTGTTCAGTGTCTGCCTCTGCCCCCGCCCAGCCAAGCTCCACTTCATTCATTCACATAAATGTTACTCTTCTGACCCACTTTCTGGTAAGGATGTTTAAACTTCAATGGCACACATACTTCTGGGCACCGACAATTTGTTTGGCATGGGATAACTCTAAAGTAATGTTTCTACTCGAATGCTATGTGCTGTTCAGAGAACATTGCCCTCATACTATCCAAGAGAAAGGCCTGTTGTGCCATTTCACTGGCTTTAATGTCCGCTGTATGTCATATGGTCAAGTAGGTCAAGGCTCAGTCAGAGTTTGAATGGTCACTGGTCCTGGATTCATGGGACACCATTATGTTAGCTTCCATTATGGGAACTCTATTACATCATACTACAGACTGGTCAATGTTGTATATGTGTGACAGGGGACTAAGGATAAAGTGTTACGTTCCCCAGGAAGAAAACCAAATAATGTCGCTCAAACAAAAAAGGGAACTAACAAAGAGTCACTGACAACAACAAAAACAAAACAGGTGGGTTTTTAGGAGGGGTTCAGAAAGACACTGATGGGGGTGTCCACTAAAAGTTGAATAGCAACAACAGCTGGAACCTTAGACACCCACCATGAGTGCCTACTAAATTTGCCCAAGAAGAGGCAAACAAAAGAAAAAAGCCACACCAAACTTAAAGACAGGAAGCAAACCAAAAAGTGGAGGGGTAAAAAATAGGAAAAATCAGATAAGGATTGTTTGTCTAGAAATCAAACTAGGGCGCACCAACTAAAGGTGTTAACCCTTCATCACTCAAGGTAACTGGAACACTGGGCCAGTCACTCTTAAATAGCACCTGGCCCAGCACAGGTGAAACACCTTCCTATTAACGAGATGGCCACCAGCACAGGTGTAACACATACTGACTAACGAGGTGACACCAATCGGTGGGCCCTACATGCTAACGTGCAACCTCAAAACAAACATAAATGGGAAAAACCAAACCTGTAACAACAAGGTACAGAAATATGTCTACATTTTGTCAGAGCAGTCTGGCTGTTAGGAGTTTAAGCATCTGGCTGTTAGGTGTTTAAGCATCTGGCAGTTAGGTGTTTATAAGCATCTGGCTGTTAGGAGTTTAAGCATCTGGCAGTTAGGTGTTTAAGCATCTGGCAGTTAGGTGTTTAAGCATCTGGCAGTTAGGTGTTTAAGCATCTGGCAGTTAGATGTTTAAGCATCTGGCAGTTAGGAGTTTAAGCATCTGGCTGTCAGGAGTTTAAGCATCTGGCTGTTAGGAGTTTAAGCATCTGGCAGTTAGGTGTTTAAGCATCTGGCTGTTAGGTGTTTAAGCATCTGGCTGTTAGGTGTTTAAGCATCTGGCAGTTAGGTGTTTAAGCATCTGGCTGTTAGGTGTTTAAGCATCTGGCTGTTAGGAGTTTAAGCATCTGGCTGTTAGGAGTTTAAGCATCTGGCAGTTAGGTGTTTAAGCATCTGGCTGTTAGGTGTTTAAGCATCTGGCTGTTAGGAGTTTAAGCATCTGGCTGTTAGGAGTTTAAGCATCTGGCTGTTAGGAGTTTAAGCATCTGGCTGTTAGGTGTTTAAGCATCTGGCTGTTAGGTGTTTAAGCATCTGGCTGTTAGGTGTTTAAGCATCTGGCTGTTAGGAGTTTAAGCATCTGGCAGTTAGGAGTTTAAGCATCTGGCTGTTAGGTGTTTAAGCATCTGGCTGTTAGGAGTTTAAGCATCTGGCAGTTAGGTGTTTAAGCATCTGGCAGTTAGGTGTTTAAGCATCTGGCTGTTAGGTGTTTAAGCATCTGGCTGTTAGGAGTTTAAGCATCTGGCAGTTAGGAGTTTAAGCATCTGGCTGTTAGGTGTTTAAGCATCTGGCTGTTAGGAGTTTAAGCATCTGGCAGTTAGGTGTTTAAGCATCTGGCAGTTAGGTGTTTAAGCATCTGGCTGTTAGGTGTTTAAGCATCTGGCTGTTAGGTGTTTAAGCATCTGGCTGTTAGGTGTTTAAGCATCTGGCTGTTAGCAGTTTAAGCATCTGGCAGTTAGGTGTTTAAGCATCTGGCAGTTAGGTGTTTAAGCATCTGGCAGTTAGGTGTTTAAGCATCTGGCTGTTAGGAGTTTAAGCATCTGGCAGTTAGGTGTTTAAGCGTCTATCAGTTAGGTGTTTAAACATCTTGCAGTTAGGTGTTTAAGGGTCTGGCAGTTAGGTGTTTAAATGTCTGGCAGTTAGGTGTTTAAATGTCTGGCAGTTAGGTGTTTAAATGTCTGGCAGTTAGGTGTTTAGGGGTCTGGCAGTTAGGTGTTTGGGGAGATGGGGGACTGGTTCTGTGTTTGTTATTTGGGATGTTAGGAATTGGAGTCTGGGTATGTGGGTTAGCCAGACCTGGGGTGTATGTTTGGGGATTTGCAGGAAGGGTTGTGGTTGTGTGTCTGGAGGGTTAACCTAAGCAGAGCCTAGGGTATGGGTCTGGGTCTGGGTCTGCTAGTTTATGTTATCACCAGATGCAAGCCAGGCTGTGTGGAGCCTGTGAGGCTTATTTGCTGTAGCTAGTTGTGTACTGCTGGGGCTGTGAGAGTTAAAAGGTGTTTGGGAGCACTGCAGTAGGTCAGAAAATCCCACGAGCGCTGCGGAGGAGTTTGAACAATACATAGAATATTAGTCCCTCCTGGAAGTATTTAGAGTTCTTTTTTGTTTTTGATTTACGCTTTTAAGTAGAAACACATAGTGACTGGCATGTGCTGGCATAGCATGCGCTGGCCGGGATGTGTAGAAAAGCAAGGTCATCAAACTTTGTGAAAACGTAGCATAATACATGTGTGAACATTTACCGGGGTGATATTAGAGGGAAGTGAGGTTGGCATCACCTGGGAGGATTATCATTGTGTCCCACCTGCCATGAAATGAACCAGTGGATTAGAATGGGGGAGGTAAAAGCTGTGATTTTTAGGGAGATTCATAGGGCTCTGATCAAAAGTAGGTAACTGTATATGGAATAGGGTGCAATTTGGGGGCGAAGCCTTGGTCGTAAAAGTATGCTGTCCACAAAAAGTATAGGATTACCTGATCAATGATAAGGATTGGACACACTCCAAGAAAAATGTCAGTATATTCCAAGCTCTTGACTAAGGCATCTATCTGAAACTTTGGGCACTGGTTTTGTTTAACATTATGATTTCTGATTACAATAAATAATATTCTGGTATTTTTCTTGGAGTGCATCCCATCCTTATCATCCTCAAGAGCTAGTGACTTACCCAGTGGTGTAAAGTATTTAAGTAAAACTACTTTGATGTACTACTTAGTCTAAGGGTATCTGGTTTTAAATGTACTTAAGTAACTTTTACCTTTACTCCACTACATTCCTAAAGAAAATATGTACTTTTTTCTCCATACATTTTCCCTGACACCCAAAACATTTCAAATGCTCAGGTAGGACATCAATATAGTCCAGTTCACGCATCTAAATATATAACGCGTTGTCTGATCTGGCGGACTCACTAAACACAACAAATACTGAATTTGTAAATTATGTCTGAGTGTTGGAGTGAGCCCCTGTCTGTCTGTAAATAAATAAAATGTTTAATTGTGCCGTCTGGTTTGCTTAGGAATTTGATGTGTACCTTTTACTCCTTGTACTCCTTACTCACGTATGACAATTGAGTACTTTAAAAACAAAATCATTTATTTAAGTACATTTAAAACCACATACCTTTCGATTTTTACTCAAGTAGCATTTTACTGGGTGACTTTCACTTTTACGTGAGTCATTTTCTATTAAGGTACCTTTACTTTTACTCAGGTATGACAATTGAGTACTTTTTCCATCACTGGACCTATCTCTGATCACTGACAGACAGCAGTAAGTAACAGTATGAACTGTAACATAAACGCCACAGCCAGATCATGCCTTTGGGAAACCTATTAAAACACTCTGGTCTGCAGACTGTGATTCAACAATGGTTGATTTGAGAGGTTTACAATAACCATGCCTTGTGAGTCAACCAAATCTGGAGTTATTTACTGGTCAAATGTCCCCATTTGTTAAGAGTGGGATGATGGGTTATGAAACTGTGGGGTACAGACGGACTGTGTGAGTGATAGTGCTTGTATTGTGGAAGGAATCATATGGTGGTGATAGAGTTTCTGGTGGGCGTGTGTGTGGCTGTGTGGGGGTGTGTGTGTGTTTGTGTGATGTGGCGGTGGAAGTGTATGTACGTAGTTGACATTGGTGCTGTGTATGGGAGTGGAGAGTGAGGGTGTTTGTGATTGAAAAACTGAGGGTGGATGAAGTGGGTAAAGAAATGAAAGTCTGTTAAGTTTGTTTTGGTTTACATGTGATGTCCAGGCTGAGGGATCGTTTTTCTTTCATGTCCTGGTGTGGTGGGTGTATTTATTCAGTCAGTCTGTTGGAGTCGTCCTTACAATTTTCTCTGTTTTTTTCTTTCTTTCTTTCTCTCTCCCTCACTCTCTCTTTTTATTCTCTCTCCATCTTTGACATTTTGTTCTAATTAGAACCGTGGGAGATGCTTGAACAAACATCCTCTGCAAGGAGGCTTCTTGCTAGACACACACACCTGCATGCACACACACATAAATAACCACACACACAGAGGAACACACACATGGGCAGATGCACACAAACTCAAATAATACACAAGCGTGCACGTTTGAACACACACATGCACGCACAGTTTTGCTCTTAAGATAAGACTAAGATCTGAAGAGGAAAAAGTTAGTGTTGAGTTTGAATAAAGCTGATCAGCATTTCTCTCCCGCCAAATAGATCCAATATGTACTCAGTAAAAAGCACAGAGCCGGGCTTATCAAAAAGCCAGACTCATCAACTCAGACAAGGATATATAATCGAGATTTTATGTGCACATTAAGCTGCTCATTTCACTGAAGGGTGAAAGTGAACATCAGCCACACACACATGCACATGGGGTGCGCATACACACATACATGCATATACATGCACAAATGCATGTGCGCACACCCACGAACACTCACTCACCCACAGTGAACTGCTGACTCCTCTGAAGTCACAGCTGAACTTACAGCCTTTTTAAATTTACTGTGGCACCGTTTGGCCTTCACAATGAAAACACACACATACACACAGCAGAGTGAAGGCAGGGATTCAGCAGTGCTAGGCCTTCCATGTTTACCCTCACACATTTCAGGCCTCTCCACACCTAGTGTTAAGCTGAGTGCAGTGGAATGATGCACACATACAAATACACACACACACACACACACACACACACACACACACACACACACTCAAATAGACACATATTGGAAGCACATGTATGAGAACAGTCTCACACATATGTACAAAAGCTGGTACAAAGTTTGACATTTTCTCTGTTTCAATTTGTCACTTTTAGACATACTGTACACATGTATTGTATTAAATATACACCAGCTTCTGCCTCATGAGTAAATATATATACATAAAACAACTTGTCTGTGTGATCATCACTGACCATTGATTTACTTTGTCTTTACAATGGTTATAGTTCAGGAGGAATCTTTGGTATGAGATACATTATGTGGCACAGATGTGGAAGATGGGCTGGCTATAACAAAACAAAACCATGTCACGTCTCACTGTCTCTGTCTGAGTGTCTGAACTTTTGTGTGTGTTTGTGTGTGAAACTATTTCAGAGAAAATGTTTTGTTATGATGATTCAGTGTGCATATGTTTACAGATGTTTACAGTATCTACACAGTACATGTTGCAGTGTTAAATCAACACAGAGTTAATTTTAACAAAATCTCAGAGTACATACAGTAACTTCCAAAATAACGGTAACACCAACATCAAGTGTCTTAATAGAGCGATGGGCCACCACGATCCAGAACAGCTTCAATGTGCCTTGATATAAACTCAGCAAAAAAATAAATGTCCTCTCACTGTCAACTGCGTTAATTTTCGCAAACTTAACATGTGTAGATATTTGTATGAAATAACAAGATTCAACAACTGAGACATAAACTGAACAAGTTCCACAGAGATGTGACTAACAGAAAGGGAATAATGTGTCCCTGAACAAAGGGAGGGTCAAAATTAACAGTCAGTATCTGGTGTGGCCACCAGCTGCATTAAGCACTGCAGTGCATCTACTCCTCATGGACTGCACCAGATTTGCCAGTTCTTGCTGTGAGATGTACCCCATTCTTCCACCAAGACACCTGCAAGTTCCCGGACATTTCTGGGGGGAATGGCCCTAGCCCTCACCCTCCGATCCAACAGGTCCAGACGTGCTAAATGGGATTGAGATCCGGGCTCTTCGCTGGCCATGGAAGAACACTGCCCAGCAACAGCCCCAAAACATCACTGCTCTAGAGGAGATCTGCATGGAGGAATGGGCCAAAATACGAGCAACAGTGTGTGAAAACCTTGTGAAGATTTACAGAAAACGTTTGATCTCTGTCATTGCCAACAAAGGGCATATAACAAAGTATTGAGATAAACTTTTGTTATTGACCAAATACTTATTTTCCACCATCATTTGCAAATAAATTCATTAAAAAGCCTACAATGTGATTTTCTGGATTTTTGTTCTCATTTTGTCTGTCATAGTGTACCTATGATGAAAATTACAGGCCTCTCTCATATTTTTAAGTGGGAGAACTTGCACAATTGGTGGCTGACTAAATACTTTTTTGCCCCACTGTATATGTGCAGATGAGGATGTGCAAGTAGAAATGGTGCTGTGAAAAAGAGCAGAAATAAACAAATATGGGGATGAGGTAGGTAGTTGGTTGGATGGGCTATTTACAGATGGGCTGTGTACAGCTGCAGCGATCGGTAAGGTGCTCTGACAGCTGACGCTTAAAGTTAGTGAGGGAGTTCTAAGTCTCCAACTTCAGTGATTTTTGCAATTAGTTCCAGTCATTAGCAGCAGAGAACTGGAAGGAAAGGCGGCCAAATGGGGTGTTGGCTTTGGGGATGACCAGTGACATATACGTGCTGGAGCACGTGCTATGGGTGGGTGTTGCTATGGTGACCAGTAAGCTGAGATAAGGCGGCGCTCTACCTAGCGAAGACGTTTATAGATGACCTGGAGCCAGTGGGTTTGGCGACAAATATGTAGCGAGGACCAGACAACGAGAGCATACAGGTCGCAGTGGTGGGTGGTATATGGGGCTTTGGTGACAAAACGGATGGCACTCTGATAGATTGCATCCAATTTGCTGAGTAGAGTGTTGGAGGCTATTTTGTAAATGACATCGCCGAAGTCAAGGATTGGTAGGATGGTCAGTTTTACGAAGGTATGTTTGGCAGCATGAGTGAAGGAGGCTTTGTTGCGAAATAGGAAGCCAATTCTAAATTTAACTTTGGATTGGAGATGCTTAATGTGAGTCTGGAAGGAGAGTTTACAGTCTAGCCAGACACCTAGGTATTTATAGTTGTCCACATGTTCTAACTCAGAACCGTCCAGTGTAGTGATGCTATTCGCGAGGGCGGGTGCAGGCCGCAATCGGTTGAAGAGCATGCATTTCATTTTACTAGCATTTAAGAGCAGTTGGAGGCCACGGAAGGAGTGTTGTATGGTGTTGAAGCTCGTTTGGAGGTTTGTTAACACAGTGTCCAAAGATGTATACAGAATGGTGTTGTCTGCGTAGAGGTTGATCAAAGAATCTGCTCCAAGAGCGACATTGATATATACAGAGAAAAGAGTTGGTCCGAGGATTGAAACCTGTGGCATCCCCATAGAGACTGCCAGAGGTCCGGACAACAGGCCCTCCGATTTGACACACTGAACTCTGTCTGAGATGTAGTTAGTGAACCAGGCAAGGCAGTCATTAGAGAAACCAAAGCTTATGAGTCTGCCGATAAGAATACGGTGATTGACAGAGTGGAAAGCCTTGGCCAGGTCGATGAAGATGGCTGCACAGGACTGTCTTTTATCGATGGCGGTTATGATATTCTTTAGGACCTTGAGCATGGCTGAGGTGCACCCGTGACCAGCTCGGAAACCAGATTGCATAGCGGAGAAGGTACGGTGGGATTCGAAATGGTCGTGATCTGTTTGTTCACTTGGCGTTAGAAAGGCAGGGCAGGATGCATATAGGTCTGTAACAGTTTTGGTCAAGAGTGTCTCCCCCTTTGAAGAGGGGGATGACCATGGACGATTTCCAATCTTTGGAAATCTCAGATGATATGAAAGAGTTTGAACAGACAGTAGTAGAGGTTGCAGCAATGGCAGCGGATAATTTTAGGAAGAAAGGATCCAGATTGTCTAGCCCAGCTGATTTGTAGGGATCCAGATTTTTCAGCTCTTTCAGAACATCAGCTGTCTGGATTTGGGTGAAGGAGAAGCGGGCAGCCAGTTGCTGCGGAGGGTGCAGAGCTGTTGGCCGGGTTTGGGGTGGCCGGGTGGAAAGCATGGCCAGCCGAAGAGAAATGCTTCTTGAAATTCTTGATTATCATGGATTTATCAGTGGTGACAGTGTTTCCTAGTCTCAGTGCAGTGGGCAGCTGGTAGGAGGTACTCTTATTCTCCATGGACTTCACAGTGTCCCAAAACTTTTTGGAATTAGTGCTGCAGGATGCAAATTTCTGTTTGAAAAAGCTAGCCTTTGCTTTCTTAACTGACTGTGTGTATTGGTTCCTGACTTCACTGAAAGTTGCATATCGCAGGGACTATTCAAAGCTAGTACAGTACGCCACAGGGTGTTTTTGTGCTGGTCAAGGGTAGTCTAGTCTGGAGTGAACCAAGGGCTAAATCTGTCTACATTTTGTGAATAGGGCATGCTTATTTAAGATGGTGAGGAAATAACTTTAAAAGAACAACCAGGCATCCTCTACTGATGAGATGAGGTCAATATCCTTCCAGGATACCTGGGCCAGGTCGATAAGAAAGGCCTGCTCGCAGAAGTGTTTTAGGTAGCGCTTGACAGTGATGATCATTTGACCGCGCACCCATAACAGACGCAGGAAATGAGCAGTGATTGCTGAGATCCAGTTTGAAAACAGCAGAGGTGTATTTAGAGGGCTAATTGGTCAGGAAGATATCTATGAGGGTGCCCATGTTTACGGATTTGGGGTTGTACCTGGTAGGTTCCTTGATCATTTGTGTGAGATTGAGGGCATCTAGCTTAGATTGTAGGACGGCCGGGGTGTTAAACATATCCCAATTTAGGTCACCAAGCAGTACGAACTCTGACGATAGATGTGGACAATCAATTCACATATGGTGTCCAGGGCACAGCTGGGAGCTGAGGGGGGTCTATAGCAAGTGGCAACAGTGAGAGACTTATTTCTGGAAAGGTGGAATTTTAGAAGTAGAAGCTTCTAAAACTTTTTGGGCAGAGACCTGGATAGTATGACAGAACTCTGCAGGCTATCTCTACAGTAGATTGCAATTCCGCCCCCTGTAATTGGTGATGGAAATTTCAGAATTTTTGGTGGCCTCGTAAGCCAGGATTCAGACACGGCTAGGACATCCGGGTTGGCGGAATGTGCTAAAGCAGTGAATAAAGCAAACATAGGGAGGAGGCTTCTGATGTTAACATGCATGAACCCAAGGCTTTTACAGTTGCAGAAGTAAACAAATGGGGACTGGGGACACACAGGGCCTGGGTTAACCTCTACATCACTAGAGGAACAGAGGAGGAGTAGGATGAGGGTACAGCTAAAGGCTATAAGAACTGGTCGTCTAGTGCTTTGGGAACAGAGAATAAAAGGAGCAGATTTCTGGGCGTGGTAGAATAGATTCAGGGCATAGTGTACAGACAAGGGTATGGTAGGGTGCAAGTACAGTGGGGGTAAACCTAGGCATTGAGTGACGATCGATGAGAGAGGTTTCATCTTTGGAGGCGCCAGTTAAGCTAAGTGCGGTCTCCGCATGTGTGGGGGGTGGGACAAGGGGTTATCTGAGGCATGTTGAGCAGGACTAGGGGCTCCGCAGTAAAATAAAACAATGAGAGCTGCCCTAAACAGTATACAAGGCATATTGACATTAGAGAAAGGCATTAAGCTATCACAGGTGTTGATTGGGAGAGCTAAGACAACAACGGGTGAGACAACAACGGGTAAACATCTAGGACAACAACAATGGGTAAATGGTGATGAATGGGGAAAGAGGGTCAGTTAGCCACACACAGGGCCTGAGTTCGAGGCTGCGGCCGACAGATAAACAAAATGAAGTACCGTGTTAATGAACAGTCCAGCAGGCATCAGCTGTGTAGCTGAGTGATCATTCGGTCCAATGAGCAGCAAAGATGAAAGAGAGCCATAAGTGAAGACTGCTAGCAGTGGCTAACACTGACTAAAAAGCAAGTCGCTAATTAGCTGGCTAGCGTCTGATGGAGGTTCCAGTTATAAGGTCTAGAAAATAGCAAATCCTTACCACACTGGAGCATGTTTGTGCATAGTATTTGAGTTTGCATGTGTTTATGTTTACGTTATCACACTCTGCATGTAAGTGTGCATCTACTAAGAGTTTGCACCTGTATACAGTATGTTTGTGAGAGTGTGTACACTGATTTATAGTGTGTGCCTTTGATGAAGATCAGTATGTGGAAGTGTGTGCAATTTGACTGTATCCCATCCTATGTTTCTGTTTGTGTCTGCCTTTGATTGAGTCTTAATCTGTGTGTAGGTGTGGTCTGACTCACTGGGTTGATGTGTTGTGTGATTATGAGCTCTGGAATGGCTGGGGTAAAGTATGATAGATCAGGATGAGTCAAGAGCTAGCTAACTCTGCTGGCTGACTATGACCTTTCCCAGTGTCTGGGTGTGAGTGTGTGTGTGTGTGTGTGTGTGTGTGTGTGTGGGGGGGGGGGGGTCCTCTCACCTGTTCATCAGACGACTCCTCTCACCTCACAGGGGCTTAGCTCATCCACAGCTGTTTACTGCTGAAGAAATCCAACACATGCACTTAATTGAGACATAGTTACAGACCGACTGACTCATACACACCCAAACACACTTGACACCGACATAGATACAGACAAACACACTCTCACGCACAAACATGACACATAGACAGACAGACGGCCAATTAGACAGATGCACACTCACAGACACAGATGTTGAATATGTAGATCAAAATGCCAGCATGCCAACACAACTGCCTCCTAGGTTTGCCCTTCTCTCTTTTCCCCCTCTCTCTCTCCTTCCATCTTGCCCTCCCTCTCAGTCTTTCTCGTTGTCTCTCTCCTCAGCCATGCCCAGGTTTGTGCCACATGTACGGTGTGGTATAGTCGAGCTTTGAACCTGTGTGGGATTAGCTGTGTATGTCTGTCTTTCTGTCTATGAGTAGGATTTTTCTGAAGGGCATGGTGCTGGGGCAGCTGACCCTGTCTGTTTGTCTGTCTCTTTGTCTGTCTGTCTGTCTGTCTGTCTGACTTTCCTTATACTTATCTCTATATATCTGCTGCACAATCGTCTGAGCTGGATATTATATCCACATGGACAAGGGCATAACATGTCTTAGCCCTTAGTTGTGGTAGTTCACTATTTCATGCCCAGGTTTAGCTGTAAATGCATTCCTCACCTCCCCTCACTCCCCTCTACAAGCGATAAGATAGTCCAGTCCGCGCCGCTCTCGTAATTATTTTCTGGGAGGCGTAAGACGCAGCCTGTGGGCGGCAAAGTTCTTCTTGTATTTCTAATTCAGATTAAACAGTAAACATCGTAAGGGGATAAATAAAGCACTAATAAAAGTAGATTGAAAGGGAAGTTAACTAATTATGTCCTGGATGTAATTCTGGTTGTTATTTTTTATTCTCCCCAATTTCAGTGATCGGATCCAATGTCAGAGAGAGAGACATTTTTTTACTAGCGCTTCTCATAATGTTTATCCTTTGATTTCATCCTCCAGAATCGTTAAATGTGATTATGGAGTTTCTCTCTTTTGTTTCCAGGTTTGATCAGCTGTGAGGAGGCTGAGTGACCTAGTGGAGCCACCAGAGGTAAGCACAACAAAGTGGCATGTCCAGGTAGTTGAAATGACAGATTGGTAGTAGGTGGCAAGCACACCGGTTTGTGTCAAGAACTACAAAGCTGCTCAACAGTTTCCTGTGTGTATCAAGAATGATCCACGGCCCAAAGGACATCCAGTCAACATGGGCCAGCATCCCTGTGGAATGCTTTCGACACCTTGTAGAGTCCATGCCCCAATGAATTGAGGCTTTTCTGAGGGCAAAAAGGAGAGGGGGTGCAACTCAATATTAGGACGGTGTTCCTAATGTTTGTTATACTCAGTGTATGATTACAATGACTTTCTACACAATGAAAGTTGTTTTGGGGGATTCTAGAGGGCTTTTTACGCTACTGAGCCAAACCAAGACAAGCCAAAGCATGCTGTACAGCTTGGAAAGGACAATGCGAAAAGAGAATTTCAGAGTCATCTGAGTTTAGTTTCACAGTAGTGTGAAAATGGAGTGTCTAGCAGGGATGCCTACCTCCAATGATCTCAGGGGAATCCCTCCAAATTACATTGTTTTTTTTACACAGACATTTATCGCTTGGACATTGAACAGACGTTAGTCTCTGTGGGCTCTAATTTAACAAACTTAAAGCAAACGTAAATCTGTGTGGGTGTGTAAGACATATTTTTGCTATTTTGACAGCGGGAATTATGGGCGCAACACCTGGCATTAGCTTAAAGAGGCAGGCTTTCTGTGAATGAATAAATTGTAGGTGTGATCAGGGCTTGGCCAACCTGCTCAGAAGCTTTTTATGTTGTTGCTTTAAGTTGTGTATTTACAGTGTTCGATGTTGCGTTGGCATAAACTCTGGCAGGAGAGCATGAATGTTTGTCCTATCCATTTAAGATAGGCCAAGTTTATTAAAGAGCATACAGTAACCCTATTTAAGCCTAGAGTTTCAAGTTCCTTGGTGTCCACATCACCAACAAATTAACATGGTCCACACACACCAAGAAAGTCATGAAGAGGGCACGACAATGCCTTTTCCCCCTCAGGAGACTGAAAAGATTTGGCATGTGTCCCCAGATCCTCAAAGTTCTACAGCTGCCCCATCGAGAGCATCCTGACCGGTTGCATCACCGCCTGCTCGGTATCCGACCGTAAGGCACTACAGAGGGTTGTGCGTACAGGCCAGTACATCACTGGGGTCAAGCTTCCTGCCATCCAGGACCTACATATACTAGGCAGTGTTAGAGGAAGGCCCCAAAAAGTGGTACCGGGGCCCCAAGTCTAGGTCCTAAAGGCTCCTTAACAGCTTCTACCCCCAAGCCATAAGACTGCTGAACAACTGAACAACATGGCCACCCGGACTATTTGCTTTGACCCCCCCCCATATGTTTACACTTCTGCTACTTGCTGTTTATTATTTATTATCTATGTACAAATTACCTCGACTAACCTGTATCCCGCACATTGACTCCCTGTATATAGCCTCATTATTGTTACTTTGTGTTACTTTTTTTAGTAAATATTTTCCTAACTCTATTTAATTAAAACCGCATGGTTGGTTAAGGGCTCGTAAATAAGCATTTCACAGTAAGGTCTACCATGTGCCGAATACCTGTTGTAAATCAAATCTGATTGGAATTTTATTTGATTTGATTAAATAGCATACAGTAACCCTATTATAGGCCTAGTAATAAGAAACATGTATCCAGTTTTTCATATTTAAAAAAGTAATTGGCTTCAACATGGGACTATTAGCCTACACATTGCATTTGACCTATTTAAGTCCAACAGAGGACAGAGGAAGATGCATTTGTTTTAACAATATTAGAAATTAAAATCAATAAGCAGACATTTTAACAACTTGATGTTTTTAAATGGGCTTCCTATATACTGATGTCATTCAATGTTCATCGCACATGATGAGTCCAAACTTTTCACAGGATATAATGAGAACATTTGAAAAGGGTGTTGACTGTCTTCCTGCTCCCAAAAGTGATATTTTAATATAACATTGGTGATAGGCTATTCTGTTGATTAGGCTCCTGTGTGCCTCCACTGGCAAAATCCATGTCATAACCAACTGCGCTACCGCTTACACCAGCTTTTGGTTGGTCTTAAGTATCCCCACCAGCACTGCCTGAAATTGGTACTTCAGTGCATGTTGTTAAGGACACGCCTCAGGTATTGCCACCCCTCCCACCTCAGCGCACGTGAGCTCATATGAGACAGGTAAATTATCAATCCTGGCGCAATGGTTGGAAAATAGCAGAGCGCCGGCTTTAACAGGTTGAAATTGCTAACGAGCGTGCGTTTGACAATTGCACTAGCTTATCGGCAGCCGAAAATAAAGCCCTGTGTCTCTGTCTACATCCCCAACATGTTCACAACCCAATCAGATCACAGAAAATAGGGTCAGACTAGAGGATAATGTAGGGTTAACACTCTGGCATGTCGCTGTAGAGATGTAAATCTGTTTTTTCTCCTTTTGACCAGCAAGCTCCCAGGAAAAGACTACATTCTTCCAAATGACACAGTCGTAGACTTCCGATTACAGCCCTGTCACATAACCCGCTAGTGTGTAAACACATGACTGGCTGAGGGAGAGATGAAGGCAGAGAGATGGGTAGAGAGAGAGACTGATATGGAGAAAGAGAGATGGAGAAAGGTACAGCAGGAGAGTAGGATGGACTGTGAGGTTGAGAGAGGGAGAGTGGGGTGCGTTGGATGCTTTTTCTCTGCTACCAGGCTGACCACTGGCTTAGAAGGCTATCATAAAGCACCAAACCAATGGGATACTTTTGTCCATTTGTAGCCTGGAATCCAATCTTCCTGGAAAACTGGTCTACAGTTTTCTCTTTGGTTTTTGAGCAGTATCAACCATAAAAATGGAATTCCTAGAATGGACATTCATGTCAATGGGTCTGTGGTGGGTGGACTTCCAGCCATATTGAGTGTACTGATATGAGAATGATATTACTATGGCATGAACCTCATCATGGCCAGCACACCGCCCCAGGTGCTTGACACACTTCCTATTGTCTCCCTGTACACTTTCATACAGTGAGATTGACATTTCACTGACATTTTCAGTAAACATTGCCACAAAACCTGAAAAAAATATTTGTTTTGAAAAAACATTGTTTGGTCTCGACTATGTTAGAAGCAGAATCGCAGATGTGGATTGTTTAATTTCATCATGCTTTGATGTAGTATGGGCGAGGAAGCGACAACAGAATTCTGGTCCTAGGTCATCACTGTTATAATGTTTGTCCATCATCCACAAGGTCTTTGTTATCCCCCATCCCCAGACCCTGGGAGATTACAGTCAAAGAGGATAGCTGAGCTCTTGGCCTCCTGACCAAAACGTGTGATAATTTTAGACTGTAGCTTTCTGAGACCTTTTCACATAGTCTGGAGCAAGGATGCCATTTGGAAATAAACGTGAAATGTAGCTTAATTGTAGTTTACAGATTTAGGTAGGGGCAGCGTTCTCTTCCTTATTTTATTGCATAAACAGAGTGTAAGCAAAGGGCAAAGACATGAGGTTTAAGAGAGAGAGAGAGAGAGAGAGAGAACACTAGTGTTCAGACCTGGTTTTTCTGCTGAGGCTCAGATCTACAGTGCTGTGAAAAAGGGTTTGCCCCCTTTTTAATTTTCTCTACTTTTGTATATTTTTGATACTGTTATCATCATCTTCAACATACACTTAATATTAGATTAAGGCCATCTGAGTGAACAAATAACACAACAATTACATATTTATTTCATAAACAAAGTTATACAACACCCAATGCCTCTGTAATTGCCCCCTTACACTCAATAACTGGTTTTGCTATGAATGGGTCCCACCATGTCCATAGAATATTCTTCCAAGAGTCTTGATGATCATCCAGTTTCTTCCTGGTGCTATTTGGCAAACTTGAGTCAACTTTTGGATGAGGTTACATTAGTCCTAGCACTAACTGAGGAAAGATTGACCTAACACAAGCGGTCATATTTAGCAAACTCACGGCTGACATAAACCATAATTAACTAGCTAATAGAAATGACTATTTACAATTCATCACATCACGGGTGAGCACACCATTGATTGAAATAATTGAGAAAAACACTTTCTAAAATTCAAAAGTAATCCGACAATGGGTAGTTTGTGCACACCGCCATGTTTGTTGTTTTGGGTCAACCAAAGATAAAAAGAGGAGACAAGATGAGTCTGTTGGTAGTATGCCTGTTGCAGGGGGTGTGGGGTCTACCATCATTCACTTCCGGACGTTTACTCGAAAGATGAGTTTACCATCTCTCACCTCATTTTGTTATAACTTCTTTGTTCTGACAGATGTTTACGTGACACCCAGAATGCATTGTATAAGGTCAACAAACATGGCGGCACACATACAGTGGGGCAAAAAAGTATTTAGTCAGCCACCACAGTTTTACTGTGGATATAGATACTTTTGTAACTGTTTCCTCCAGCATCAAGTCCTATATTGACATAACCTGAAAGGCCACTGAGCAAGGAAAAAGCCACTGCTTCAAAACCGCCATAAAAAAAGCCAGACTGCAGTTTGCAACTGCACATGGGGACAAAGATCGTACTTTTGGAGAATTGTCCTCTGGTCTGATGAAACAAAAATTGAACTGTTTGGCCATAATAATAGGTAAGCAGCTTGGTTTGAATAAATCAACTGTGGGAGCAATTATTAGGAAATGGAAGACATACAAGACCACTGATAATCTCCCTCGATCTGGGGCTCCACGCAGGGGTCAAAATGATCACAAGAACGGTGAGCAAAAATCCCAGAACCACACGGGGGGACCTAGTGAATGACCTGCAGAGAGCTGGGACCAAAGTAACAAAGCCTACCATCAGTAACACACTACGCCGCCAGGGACTCAAATCCTGCAGTGCCAGACGTGTCCCCCTGCTTAAGCCAGTAAATGTCCAGGCCCATCTGAAGTTTGCTAGAGAGCATTTGGATGATCCAGAAGAAGATTGGGAGAATGTCATATGGTCAGATGAAACCAAAATAGAACTTTTTGGTAAAAACTCAACTCGTCTTGTTTGGAGGACAAAGAATGCTGAGTTGCATCCAAAGAACACCATACCTACTGTGAAGCATGGGGGTGGAAACATCATGCTTTGGGGCTGTTTTTCTGCAAAGGGACCAGGACGACTGATCCGTGTATAGGAAAGAATGAATGGGGTCATGTATTGTGAGATTTTGAGTGAAAACCTCCTTCCATCAGCAAGGGCATTGAAGATGAAACGTGGCTGGGTCTTTCAGCATGACAATGATCCCAAACACACCGCCCGGGCAATGAAGGAGTGGCTTCATAAGAAGCATTTCAAGGTCCTGGAGTGGCCTAGCCAGTCTCCAGATCTCAACCCCATAGAAAATCTTTGGAGGGAGTTGAAAGTCTGTGTTGCCCAGCAACAGCCCCAAAACATCACTGCTCTAGAGGAGATCTGCATGGAGGAATGGACCAAAATACCAGCAACAGTGTGTGAAAACCTTGTGAAGACTTACAGAAAACGTTTGATCTCTGTCATTGCCAACAAAGGGTATATAACAAAGTATTGAGCTAAACTTTTTTTATTGACCAAATACTTATATTCCACCATAATTTGCAAATAAATTCATTAAAAATCCTACAATGTGATTTTCTGGATTTTTTTTCTAATTTTGTCTGTCATAGTTGAAGTGTACATATGATGAAAATTACAGGCCTCTCTCATCTTTTTAGTGGGAGCACTTGCACAATTGGTGGCTGACTAAATACTTTTTTGCCCCACTGTATATCCACAATGTCCATTTATTTGGCGCGTTTGATCGAGAAAAAAACAGCTTGTAATTTGCGCAACGTCACTACAAAATATCTCAAAAGTTGCCTGTAAACTTTGCCAAAACATTTCAAACTACTTTTGTAATACAACTTTAGGTATTTTTAAACATTAATAATCGATCAAATTGGTCTATCTGTGTTCAATACAGGAAGAAAACAAACCAACGCTACTTTTCAAGTCTTGCTCAACTCTCAACAGTGTTACCCAGTTCCAAGATGGCCGTACTTCTTCATTGCACAAAGGAATAACCTCTCCCAAATTCCAAAGACTGTTTGACATCGAGTGGAAGCGGTAGGAACTGAAAACAAGTGCCTAAGAATATCGTTTCCCAATGAGAACTCACTGAACAGAAAGAGACCTCAAAAAACAAATTCTGAACGGTTTGTCCTCTGGGTTTTACCTGCTACATAAGTTCTGTTATACTCACAGACATGATTCAAACATTTTAGAAACTTCCGAGTGTTTTCTATCCAAATCTACTAATAATATGCATATCTTATATTCTTGGCATGAGTAGCAGGAAGTTGAAATTGGGCACGCCATTTATCCAAAAGTGAAAATGCTGCCCCCTGTACCTTAAGAAGTTAACGCACAGCATTGAGATTGCCTGCCATGACAACAAGCTCAGTCCGATGATGCCATGACAGACCGCCCAGACCATAACGGACCCTCCACCTCCAAATCGATCCTGCTCCAGAGTACAGGCCTCGGTGTAACGCTCATTCCTTCGACAATAAACTTAAATCCGACCATCAGCCCTGGTGAGACAAAACCGCGACTCGTCTGTGAAGAGCACTTTTTGCCATTCCTGTCTGGTCCAGCGACGGTGGGTTTGTGCCCATAGACGACGTTGTTGCCGGTGATGTCTGGTGAGGACCTGCCTTACAACAGGCCTACAAGCCCTCAGTCCAGCCTCTCTCAGCCTATTGCGGACAGTCTGAGCACTTATGGAGGGATTGGGCGTTCCTTGTGTAACTCGGGCAGTTGTTGTTGACATCCTGTACCTGTCCCGCAGGTGTGATGTTTGGATGTACTGATCCTGTGCAGCTGTTGTTACACGTGGTCTGCCACTGCGAGGACGGTCAGCTGTCCGTCCTGTCTTCCTGTAGCGCTTAGGTGTCTCACATTACAGACTTTGCAATTTATTCCCCTGGCCACATCTGCAGTCCTCATGCCTCCTTGCAGCATGCCTAAGGCAAATTCATGCAGATGAGCAGGGAACCTGGGCATCTTTCTTTTGGTGTTTTTCAGAGTCAGTAGAAAGGCCACTTTAGTGTCCTAAGTTTTCAGAACTGTGACCTTAATTGCCTACTGTCTGTCAGCTGTTTATTTCTTAATGACTGCTCCACAGGTGCATGTTCATTAAATGTTTATGGTTCATTGAACAAGCATGGGAAACAGTGTTTAAACCCTTTACAATGAAGATCTGTGAAGTTATTTGGATTTTTACGAGTTATCTTTGAAAGACAGTTTCTTTTTTTGCTGGGTTTATTATTTTAACTATTGGTCAAAATATGTGCTTTTGATTAGACACCCTAGAATCAGTCCTTGATTACATTAATTTGTTGTATTTTAATATATTGACATTATATACTGTATGAACTGGGCGTTGTATTATTTAAATAAGATAACATTTACAGTATGCCTACTTTTGTGTTTTTTTTGTGAATGGACTCACTTACACCTTACTTTGACTGATGACATTTCCATGCAGTTGTTCATTTGGATTTTGCTTATAAATCCCTCTATGTGTCAGAGTCAACAGAGGACACACTCTCTGACCCTGCTCCTCCTATACGAAAATCCCTTCCCCTTTCACCAGCCAGATCTGAGCAATGGGCCCTTGTCACTGTGTTTGCATACAGCTTATGTAGTAATCCTAATACTTGTCTCTATGTCAGCCCTGTTTCCACGACCTGTAAACGGGTGATTCTGTAACCTTAGCTGTTTTAGTCCCATCTATGTTTCAACTCCACTGTTTGCTGTTTGGAGGAACCCTTTTCAGAGGAGTGGATTTTACCTTGTCAAGGTGAATGTTTGGGGAGAAACCTGAGAGTGGGAAGCCAGGGGCATGTTCAGCAAGGCACAACTGTGTTGTGGCACGTTTAGAAGTAGGTTATGTAGAACAACCATGTCTCTGTATAAGGAATCAAGTCACCCAGGGGCGACAGGTAGCCTAGTGGTTAGAGTGTTGGGCAAGGAACCGAAGGGTTGCTAGATCAAATCTCCGAGCTGACAAGGTAAAAATGTGTCCTTCTGCCCCTGAACAAGGCAGTTAACTCATTGTAAATAAGAATTTGTTCTTAACTGACTTGCCTAGTTAAATAAAGGTTAAAAAAAGAAGAAAAGAAAAAGAAACCTCTGTTCATGACATTTATATCTGCAATTGTCCATGTTTGCTTACTGAACTTGGCATAGTTTTTATACTGTGTTTACCCTTCCTCTCATACAGGTTTACATTTATTGTTATGAGTCTTGTCCTGTAGGCAAAACCTTTGCAGATAGCCAGCTGCCTGCTGAAAATAAAATAAATGGCAATATTGTAAAAAATAATGAAAGCAAACATGAGCTTTTTGGTCTTAATTTAAGGTTAGGGTTAAGCATTAGGGTTAACAGTGTGGTTAGGGTTAGGTTTAAAACCAGATTTTATGACTTTGTGCCTGTGCCAGCAAGTGAACATTGCAGAGCTGCCTCCAGAACAAAATTCATTATGAAAAAAAGGCTAACCCGGAGAGTCATGACTGGACAAAGTGCTCACATTGGCAGACTGGTGATAATATCACCTATAGCTAATACTGTGGACTATATTAGTGAGGTGATTGAACAATCAGTATTCACACCTACATTGTGTTGTTTATCCTAGATGTATAGTTTATCCTATAGTAGAGACATCTCTATCATAGACTGTAGATCTCCAGATCTATAGCTCACTTGTTTTCTGTTATACGGCATGTCCTCATTCATATTCACATCATTGGCATGTAATGTAAACAAGAGAGATGTTAATGTGGCCTAATTGGGTCAGAAGATAGCCGTAGGCCCAACCCCTCAGAATTTCCCCTACATGCCTGAATAGCAATTCAGACCAATAGGATGGATGGTCATGAAGGCACGCACAAGTAATCATCAAAGCCGGTCTGGACGAAGATGAAAGCCAGAAAGCAGAATATGAATAAATGGCACTGTCACGCCCTGACCGTAGAGAGCTTTATATGTCTCTATTTTGGTTTGGTCAGGGTGTGATTTGGGTGGGCATTCTATGTCCCTTTTTCTATGATTTGTATTTCTGTGTGTTTGGCCTGGTGTGGTTCTCAATCAGAGAAAGCTGTCTATCGTTGTCTCTGATTGAGAACCATACTTAGGTAGCCTTTTTCCCACCTGTATTTGTCCATGTATAGTTGCTACGTTGGCGGTTTGATGGTTATTGATTTGTTGGCGACATCTTATAATGAAGAAGTATGTACAGTGCCTTGCGAAAGTATTCGGCCCCCTTGAACTTTGCGACCTTTTGCCACATTTCAGGCTTCAAACATAAAGATATAAAACTGTATTTGTTTGTGAAGAATCAACAACAAGTGGGACACAATCATGAAGTGGAACAACATTTATTGGATATTTCAAACTTTTTTAACAAATCAAAAACGGAAAAATTGGGAGTGCAAAATTATTCAGCCCCCTTAAGTTAATACTTTGTAGCGCCACCTTTTGCTGCGATTACAGCTGTAAGTCGCTTGGGGTATGTCTCTATCAGTTTTGCACATCGAGAGACTGACATTTTTTCCCATTCCTCCTTGCAAAACAGCTCGAGCTCAGGGAGGTTGGATGGAGAGCATGTGTGAACAGCAGTTTTCAGGTCTTTCCACAGATTCTCGATTGGATTCAGGTCTGGACTTTGACTTGGCCATTCTAACACCTGGATATGTTTATTTTTGAACCATTCCATTGTAGATTTTGCTTTATGTTTTGGATCATTGTCTTGTTGGAAGACAAATCTCCGTCCCAGTCTCAGGTCTTTTGCAGACTCCATCAGGTTTTCTTCCAGAATGGTCCTGTATTTGGCTCCATCCATCTTCCCATCAATTTTAACCATCTTCCCTGTCCCTGCTGAAGAAAAGCAGGCCCAAACCATGATGCTGCCACCACCATGTTTGACAGTGGGGATGGTGTGTTCAGGGTGATGAGCTGTGTTGCTTTTACGCCAAACATAACGTTTTGCATTGTTGCCAAAAAGTTCCATTTTGGTTTCATCTGACCAGAGCACCTTCTTCCACATGTTTGGTGTGTCTCCCAGGTGGCTTGTGGCAAACTTTAAACGACACTTTTTATGGATATCTTTAAGAAATGGCTTTCTTCTTGCCACTCTTCCATAAAGGCCAGATTTGTGCAATATACGACTGATTGTTGTCCTATGGACAGAGTCTCCCACCTCAGCTGTAGATCTCTGCAGTTCATCCAGAGGGATCATGGGCCTCTTGGCTGCATCTCTGATCAGTCTTCTCCTTGTATGAGCTGAAGGTTTAGAGGGACGGCCAGGTCTTGGTAGATTTGCAGTGGTCTGATACTCCTTCCATTTCAATATTATCGCTTGCACAGTGCTCCTTGGGAAATCTTTTTGTATCCAAATCCGGCTTTAAACTTCTTCACAACAGTATCTCGGACCTGCCTGGTGTGTTCCTTGTTCTTCGTGATGCTCTCTGCGCTTTTAACGGACCTCTGAGACTATCACAGTGCAGGTGCATTTATACGGAGACTTGATTACACACAGGTGGATTGTATTTATCATCATTAGTCATTTAGGTCAACATTGGATCATTCAGAGATCCTCACTGAACTTCTGGAGAGAGTTTGCTGCACTGAAAGTAAAGGGGCTGAATAATTTTGCACGCCCAATTTTTCAGTTTTTGATTTGTTAAAAAAGTTTGAAATATCCAATAAATGTCGTTCCACTTCATGATTGTGTCCCACTTATTGTTGATTCTTCACAAAAAAATACAGTTTTATATCTTTGTTTGAAGCCTGAAATGTGGCAAAAGTTTGCAAAGTTCAAGGGGGCCGAATACTTTCACAAGGCACTGTATGCTCACCATGCTGCGCTTTGGTTCTCTCCTTCAAACAGCCATAACAGGCACTCTAAGTGGAAGACCTATACTGTGTTCTGTTGGGCCTTGAATTTTTCCGGTCAGGTATCATGGTCTTTTTTTTTTGAATTTTTACCCCCTATTTTCTCCCCAATTTCATGGTATCCAATTGTTTAGTCGCTACTATCTTGTCTCATCGCTACAACTCCCGTACGGTCTCGGGAGAGACAAAGGTCATGCTTCCTCCGATACACAACCTAACCAAGCCGCACTGCTTCTTAACACAGCGCACATCCAACCCGGAAGCCAGCCGCACTAATGTGTCAGAGGAAACACAGTGCACCTGGCAACCTTGGTTAGCGTGCACTGCGCCTGGCCCGCCACAGGAGTCACTGGTGCGTGATGAGACAAGGATAAACCCTCCCTAACCCGGACGACACTAGGCCAATTGTGCGTCGCCCCACGGACCTCCTGGTCGCGGCCGGTTATGACAGAGCCTGGGCGTGAACCCAGAGTCTCTGGTGGCACAGCTGGCGCTGCAGTACAGCACCCTTAACCACTGCGCCATCCCAAGACGCTAGGGGAGAAGCACAGCTTCATGGAAAAATTTGTAGAATTGCAGGAAATTTGCTTTTAAAACTGCAAACATTTCTCCCTAACTCATGGCAAAATGTGTAGGATTGTAGGAAATTAGTTGTAAAACTGCAATATGTAAAAAATATTCTGTAAAGCAAATGTATTTGTTTACCTTTTGTTAATGACATTTTTACTTGCTAACAGATCCCTCTGTACATATTCAATTCTAGTTTTTAGTCTCGGTGCTGATTTAATGTGTAGCGTAGTGGCTAATTGTACACTTAATAGCAGGGACATTAGTCCACTCTGTCCCCATCCATCCAGCACCAACAAAAGACACAAAAATGGCTGTACGATCTAGCCAAAATACTTTTGGGATGATGTTACTTTGAGAGAGAGAAATGTGAAGACATGCAGGTCATATTATACAATTAGAAAAAAATATATATTTAAGTTTCACCCTTTTGTTAATTGTTGCTCAAAATTAACCCAATAATTCAGACACATGGAACATCTTAAACAGTATCATCCACAATGGGGCAAAACTAAATTCAACTAATAAGCTAAATAAAAAATTGAAAACTGAAAAATAATTTAGGAAAAAATACATAAAAAAGTAAGATCCCAAACAAGTATTACAACCTATATTACAGAACTTCTCCTCCTACTTCTCTCTTTCGATGCTTATTTTGTGGGTGGACGCATCAGTGTACCTCCTATTTTTAAAGGTGGCAAAGCGGTCAATAACACTATTGTGGCTTAGTGCCCAAGCACTTCTCCCTCAATGGACATGGCTGCAAGACTTGCAAGCCTTTTCTGACCCATTGTCTCACACAACCAGGAGTGCAGCCGGCGTAGTGCACTTTCCCAGGAGCAGCTGCTCACAGGAATTGTGAGGGCAACCTGAATGATTTCCTTCAGAGAAGGAAACATATCACCATCCAGGAGGTTATGCACTGCAAGCATACAGTTGAATTTTGAAGTATACATACACCTTAGCCAAATACATTTAAACTCAGCTTTAATCCTAGTAAAAATTCCTGTCTTATAGGATCCGCACTTTATTTTAAGAATGTGAAATGTCAGAATAATCTTTTATTTTACTAGGCAAGTCTATTCTTATTTTCAATGACGGCCTAGGAACAGTGGGTTAACTGCCTTGTTCAGGGGCAGAACGACAGATTTTTACCTTGTCAGCTCAGGGATTCGATCTTGCAACCTTCCGGTTACTTGTCCAACGCTCTAACCACTAGGCTACCTACTACCCCATAATAGTAGAGAGAATGATTTATTTCAGCTTTTATTTCTTTCATCACATTCCCAGTGGGTCAGAAGTTTATACACTCAATTAGTATTTGGTAGCATTGCCTATTAATTGTTTAACTTGGGTCAAACCTTTCGGGTAGCCTTCCACAAGCTTCCCACAATGAGTTGGGTGAATTTTGACCCATTCCTCCTGACAGAGCTGGTGTAACTGAGTCAGGTTTGCAGGCCTCCTTGCTCGCACACACATTTTCAGTTCTGCCCACAAATTATCTATGGGATTGAGGTCAGGACTTTGTGATGGCCACTCCAATAACTTGACTTGTTGTCCTTAAACCATTTTGCCACAACTTTGGAAGTATGCTTGGGGTCATTTACGACCAAGCTTTAACTTCCTGACTGATGTCTTGAGAAATTGCTTCAATATATCCACATAATTGTTCTTCCTCATGATGCCATCTATTTTGTGAAGTGCACCAGTCCGTCCTGCAGCAAAACACCCCCACAACATGATGCTGCCACCCTCGTGCTTCATGGTTGGGATGGTGTTCTTCAGCTTGCAAGCATACCCTTTTTCCTCCAAAAATAACGATGGTCATTATGGCCAAACAGTTCTATTTTTGTTTCATCAGACCAGAGGACATTTCTCCAAAAAGTACAATCTTTGTCCCCATGTGCAGTTGCAAACTATAGTTTCCTCCAGCATCTTCATAAGGTCCTTTGCTCTTGTTCTGGGACTGATTTGCACTTCTTGCACCAAAGTACGTTAATCTCACAGAACGCGTCTCTTTCCTGAGCGGTATGACGGCTGCGTGGTCCCATGGTGTTTATTTTTGTGTACTATTGTTTGTACAGATGAACATGGTATCTTCAGGCATTTGGAAATTGCTCCCAAGGATGAGTTAGACTTTTTTTTCTGAGGTCTTGGCTGATTTCTTTTGATTTTCCCATGATGCCAAGCAAAGAGGCACTGAGTTTGAATGTAGGCCTTGAAATACATCCACAGGTACACCTTCAATTGACTCAAATTATGTCAATTAGCCTATCAGAAGCTTCCGAAGCATGACATCATTTTCTGGAATTTTCCAAGCTGTTTAAAGGCACAGTCAACTTAGTGTATGTATTTGTGAAACAGTGAATTATAAGCAAAATAATCTGTCTGTGAACAATTGTTGAAAAAATGACTTGTGTCAGTCATGCACAAAGTAAATGTCCTAACCAACTTGCCAAAACTGTAGTTTGTTAACAAGAAATGTGTGGAGTGGTTTAAAAACAAGTTTTAATGACTCCAACCTAAGTGTATGTTCACTTCCGACTTCAACTGTATCTTTGGGAGGACATCCAGCCTCTCTTTTCCGGGAAAGAAAGTTTCTGGCCACCAACATCTCTTCTGTTTTAACATCAGTACCGTAGTGCTTGGCAAACTCAGTTAAGCATGATGTATCTAGGAACTGTTTTGAGTTGGGGCTGCATGCCTGTGTGCCTTTGAGCAGACCTTTGAGTGCTTTGGTTCTGTCATAAAGTTCTGTTGCAAATGCATCTGTGCGTTTGCCTATCAGTGTGTCACATACAGCTTGTTTGCCGAAACTTGTGTGGTCCCTCAGTTATAGAAAGAAGGGACTGAAACATCAGTAGCAAATACACAGTGGAGAACTTATGAAGCTTTGCTCTCAGACAAACAGCCATGGGGGATCCATTGGCAGATAGACAATCAAAAATAGCAGTTAAAGTGTCCAGGACTGCATTTATGGACCTCAGCTGGCATGCCCAGCGAGTGTTTGAAAGCTGTTCAGCTGATGCTATTTCAAGTTTGGACTGAGCTTCTTTGAACTTGTGGTGGTTAACTAGGATGTACTGAAAAACGAATACACATTTCCCAAGAAACTGAAAAACTCAGCAGGCTCCGGAATAGCCCTGCAAGTATGACACAACACCAAATCAAGCTCAGGAGCATAGCATAGCATTTACATAAATTGCCTCCGGATGCAGCACTCTGAAATGTGCTTGTACACCTCCTTTGGATCCACTCATGACAGCCGCACCATCATAGGTCTGTGCGATGCACTTTAGGCCTGCTACCTCTCTCATTTGGAGCTGCTGTTGCAACTCATTCGCTATCGATTGGGCATCAAGTGACTTGATTTACCGAAGATAAACAAAGATTTTTTTACATTTTTGCAGCCATTACTGACAAAATAATCACATTTAATGTTTTTGCCCAAAACTCTACATGGAAAGCAGAAAGCTACATTTTCATGGACAGAGTACTCTACCCAATTGTATTTCTCAAACCAGCAGGGCTGAAATGCCCTTTTCTATGTACCAAAACTTTTGTGTGGGTAGATATTCAGCTTCATTTGTCTGGGCCCAGTGTCTTTGTCACCTAATTCGCAATTATTTATGGAAGGAGTTGCTGCAGCTGCTTGATTGCTTTCTTTCTCTGGATCTGTTTTGTTGTCCCTCCCTCTCTGGATCTGTTTTGTTGTCCCTCCCTCTCTGGATCTGTTTGTTGTCCCTCCCTCTCTGGATCTGTTTTGTTGTCCCTCCCTCTCTGGATCTGTTTTGTTGTCCCTCTCTCTCTGGATCTGTTTGTTGTCCCTCCCTCTCTGGATCTGTTTTGTTGTCCCTCTCTCTCTGGATCTGTTTGTTGTCCCTCTCTCTCTGGATCTGTTTTGTTGTCCCTCTCTCTCTGGATCTGTTTTGTTGTCCCTCCCTCTTTGGATCTGTTTTGTTGTCCCTCCCTCTTTGGATCTGTTTTGTTGTCCCTCCCTCTTTGGATATGTTTTGTTGTCCCTCCCTCTCTGGATCTGTTTTGTTGTCCCTCCCTCTCTGGATCTGTTTTGTTGTCCCTCTCTCTCTGGATCTGTTTGTTGTCCCTCTCTCTCTGGATCTGTTTTGTTGTCCCTCCCTCTCTGGATCTGTTTTGTTGTCCCTCCCTCTCTGGATCTGTTTTGTTATCCCTCTCTCTCTGGATCTGTTTTGTTGTCCCTCTCTCTCTGGATCTGTTTGTTGTCCCTCTCTCTCTGGATCTGTTTTGTTGTCCCTCTCTCTCTGGATCTGTTTGTTGTCCCTCCCTCTTTAGATCTGTTTTGTTGTCCCTCCCTCTTTGGATATGTTTTGTTGTCCCTCCCTCTCTGGATCTGTTTTGTTGTCCCTCCCTCTCTGGATCTGTTTTGTTGTCCCTCTCTCTCTGGATCTGTTTGTTGTCCCTCTCTCTCTGGATCTGTTTTGTTGTCCCTCCCTCTCTGGATCTGTTTTGTTGTCCCTCCCTCTCTGGATCTGTTTTGTTGTCCCTCTCTCTCTGGATCTGTTTTGTTGTCCCTCTCTCTCTGGATCTGTTTGTTGTCCCTCTCTCTCTGGATCTGTTTTGTTGTCCCTCCCTCTCTGGATCTGTTTTGTTGTCCCTCCCTCTCTGGATCTGTTTTGTTGTCCCTCCCTCTTTGGATATGTTTTGTTGTCCCTCCCTCTCTGGATCTGTTTTGTTGTCCCTCCCTCTCTGGATCTGTTTGTTGTCCCTCTCTCTCTGGATCTGTTTTGTTGTCCCTCCCTCTCTGGATCTGTTTTGTTGTCCCTCCCTCTCTGGATCTGTTTTGTTGTCCCTCTCTCTCTGGATCTGTTTTGTTTTCCCCCTCTCTCTCTGGATCTGTTTGTTGTCCCTCTCTCTCTGGATCTGTTTTGTTGTCCCTCCCTCTTTGGATCTGTTTTGTTGTCCCTCCCTCTTTGGATCTGTTTTGTTGTCCCTCTCTCTCTGGATCTGTTTTGTTGTCCCTCCCTCTTTGGATCTGTTTTGTTGTCCCTCTCTCTCTGGATCTGTTTTGTTGTCCCTCCCTCTTTGGATCTGTTTTGTTGTCCCTCTCTCTCTGGATCTGTTTTGTTGTCCCTCCCTCTTTGGATCTGTTTTGTTGTCCCTCCCTCTCTGGATCTGTTTTGTTGTCCCTCCCTCTTTGGATCTGTTTTGTTGTCCCTCCCTCTCTGGATCTGTTTTGTTGTCCCTCCCTCTTTGGATCTGTTTTGTTGTCCCTCCCTCTCTGGATCTGTTTTGTTGTCCCTCCCTCTCTGGATCTGTTTTGTTGTCCCTCTTTCTCTGGGCATGCTTGCTCTCTCTCACTTATACAGCTCATATGTTGATCTCTGCCTTGCACAGAAGCCTCTCTTTCTGCATTACCCACCCTACCTGACACTCTAGACCCACTCCAATTTGCTTACCGCCCAAATAGGTCCACAGACGATGCAATCTCAACCACACTGCACACTGCCCTAACCCATCTGGACAAGAGGAATACCTATGTGAGAATGCTGTTCATCGACTACAGCTCGGCATTCAACACCATAGTACCCTCCAAGCTCGTCATCAAGCTCGAGACCCTGGGTCTCGACGCCGCCCTGTGCAACTGGGTACTGGACTTCCTGACGGGCCGCCCCCAGGTGGGTGAGGGTAGGCAACAACATCTCCTCCCCGCTGATCCTCAACACTGGGGCCCCACAAGGGTGCGTTCTGAACCCTCTCCTGTACTCCCTGTTCACCCACGACTGCGTGGCCACGCACGCCTCCAACTCAATCATCAAGTTTGCGGACGACACAACAGTGGTAGGCTTGATTACCAACAACGACGAGACGGCCTACAGGGAGGAGGTGAGGGCCCTCGGAGTGTGGTGTCAGGAAAATAACCTCACACTCAACGTCAACAAAACTAAGGAGATGATTGTGGACTTCAGGAAACAGCAGAGGGAACACCCCCCTATCCACATCGATGGAACAGTAGTGGAGAGGGTAGCAAGTTTTAAGTTCCTCGGCATACACATCACAGACAAACTGAACTGGTCCACTCACACAGACAGCATCGTGAAGAAGGCGCAGCAGCGCCTCTTCAACCTCAGGAGGCTGAAGAAATTTGGCTTGTCACCAAAAGCACTCACAAACTTCTACAGATGCACAATCGAGAGCATCCTGGCGGGCTGTATCACCGCCTGGTACGGCAACTGCTCCGCCCTCAACCGTAAGGCTCTCCAGAGGGTAGTGAGGTCTGCACAACGCATCACCGGGGGCAAACTACCTGCCCTCCAGGACACCTACACCACCCGATGTTACAGGAAGGCCATAAAGATCATCAAGGACATCAACCACCCGAGCCACTGCCTGTTCACCCCGCTATCATCCAGAAGGCGAGGTCAGTACAGGTGCATCAAAGCTGGGACCGAGAGACTGAAAAACAGCTTCTATCTCAAGGCCATCAGACTGGTAAACAGCCACCACTAACATTGAGTGGCTGCTGCCAACACACTGACACTGACACAACCCCAGCCACTTTAATAATGGGAATTGATGGGAAATGATGTAAATATATCACTAGCCACTTTAAACAATGCTACCTTATATAATGTTACTTACCCTACATTATTCATCTCATATGCATACGTATATACTGTACCCTATATCATCGACTGCATCCTTATGTAATACATGTATCACTAGCCACTTTAACTATGCCACTTTGTTTACATACTCATCTCATATGTATATACTGTACTCGATACCATCTACTGTATCTTGCCTATGCTGCTCTGTACCATCACTCATTCATATATCCTTATGTACATATTCTTTATCCCCTTACACTGTGTATAAGACAGTAGTTTTGGAATTGTTTGTTAGATTACTTGTTGGTTATTACTGCATTGTCGGAACTAGAAGCACAAGTATTTCGCTACACTCGCATTAACATCTGCTAACCATGTGTATGTGACAAATAAATTTGATTTGATTTGATTTAAGATATCATGAACATCATTTATTTATGCCTAACAACAGTAAGACATAGGCTGTCATATGCTGTACAGATTTAACTGAAAGCTTAAACATCTACTCAGACATGCTCCCTCTGTTACAACTTCTAACAATGGTGAGTGGAGGAGTCAAGCGCAGAGAGCAGGTAATTCTGTATGTGGATATTTTATTCCAAAGACTGTGGTGCCACGGACATGCAAAACACCAGGGCGCATGAAACAACCCGTCCCAAAATACAACGGACTAAAACTGTCCGGAAAAATATAGAAAACACTCATACACCAGATAACAGAGAACAAGCCCGCACAAATACCCAGTGGGCCTAGTGCCCTTAAATAGCCTACAAACAAACACTAACTTAAAACAGGTGTACCCAATTAAACCCAATAAACAGAAACAAACGGAAAGGGAATCGATGGCAGCTAATAGGCCGGCGACGACGACATCTTCGGCGAGATTTGTGACAGTACCCCCCCCCCCTGACGTGCGGCTCCCGCAGTGCGGAGGACGAGGCGCAGGGCGATCCGGGTGGAGGCGGTGGAAATCCTCAAGAGGGAAGGATCTAAAATGTCCCTCCCCGATACCCAGCACCTCTCCTCCGGACCGTACCCCTCCCAGTCCACGAGGCACTGCAGGCCCCTCACCCGGCGTCTCGAGTCCAGAATAGCTCGTACTATGTACGCCAGGAACCCCTCGATGTCCAGAGGGGGTGGAGGGACCTCCGGCACCTCACCGTCCTGTAGGGGACCAGCTACCACCGGCCTGAGGAGAGACACATGAAACAAGGGGTTAATGTGATAGTAAGAGGGAAGTTGCAATCTATAACACACCTCGTTTATCCTCCTCAGGACTTTAAATGGCCCCACACACTGCGGCCCCAGCTTCCGGCAGGGCAGGCGGAGGGGCAGGTTTCGGGTCGAGAGCCAGACCCTGTCCCCTGGTGCGAACACCGGGGCCTCACTGCGGTGGCGGTCAGCGTTTCTCTTCTGCCGTTCACTGGCCTGCCTGAGAGAATCCTGGACTGCCCGCCAGGTCTCTCTAGAGCACTGTACCCACTCCTCCACCGCAGGAGCTTCGATCCACAACGACCAGAACGGTAGTGTTCCCCTGAGATGGGGGAAGATCCGTAAGGAAATCTACCGAGAGATGGGACCAAGGCCGTTGTGGAACCGGGAGGGGTTGTAACTTCCCTCTAGGCAGATGCCTAGGAGCCTTACTCTGAGCGCATACCGAACAGGAAGAGACATAGAGCTTCACATCCTTAGCTAAGGTGGGCCACCAGTATTTCCCCCTAAGACCCCGCACTGTCCTATCAATCCCCGGATGACCCGAAGACGGTAGTGTGTGAGCCCACCGAATCAATTTATCACGGACACCAAGCGGCACGTACCTACGACCGGTCGGACACTGTGTAGGCGCAGGTTCAACCCTCAACGCCCGCTCGATGTCCGCGTCCACCTCCCATACCACCGGGGCCACCAGCCGAGAGGCTGGAAGGATGGGAGTGGGTTCGATGGACCGGTCCTCGGTGTCATAGAGACGGGACAGCGCGTCGGTCTTAGTGTTAAGGGAACCTGGTCTATAAGAGATCGTAAATCTAAAGCATGTAAAGAACATGGCCCACCTAGTCTGACGCGGATTCAGTCTCCTCACTGCTCGAATATACTCCAGATTGCGGTGGTCAGTCCAGATGAGGAAAGGGTGTTTAGCCCCCTCTAGCCAGTGTCTCCACACCTTCAGGGCCTTTACCATAGCTAGTAACTCCCGGTCCCTCACATCATAGTTCTGCTCCGCCGGACCCAGCTTCTTAGAAAAGAAAGCGCAGGGACGGAGCTTCGGTGGCGTGCCCAAGCGCTGAGACAGCACGGCTCCAACCTCAGCCTCGGACGCATCCACCTCCTCCTGCACCAACACGGGAGCTTCAGTGAACAGCGCCTTTAACTGGTTGAAGGTTCCATCAGCCTCTGCCGACCACCACAGACGCACCGGCCTCCCCTTCAGCAGTGAGGTAATGGGCGCCGCTACTTGGCCAAAACCCCGGATAAACCTCCGGTAGTATTTGGCAAACCCTAAAAAACGCTGCAACTCCTTTACCGTGGTCGGAGTCGGCCAATTACGCACGGCGTTAACGCGGTCACACTCCATCACCACCCCCGAGCTGGAAATGCAATAACCCAGGAAGGAAATGGTTGTTTGGAGAACACACATTTCTCAGCCTTGACGTATAGGTCATGCTCCATCAGTCGCCCAAGAACCTTGCGCACCAGGGAGACATGCGCTGCGTGTGTGGCAGAATAAATCAAGATGTCGTCAATATAGACTACTACCCCCTGCCCGTGCAAGTCCCTGAGAATCTCATCTACAAAGGATTGGAAGACGGTTGGAGCATTTTCAACCCATAGGGCATGACGAGGTACTCATAGTGGCCTGATGTGGTACTAAACGCTGTTTTCCACTCGTCTCCTCCCCGAATACGCACCAGATTATAAGCGCTCCTGAGGTCCAGTTTTGTGAAGAAACGCGCTCCGTGGAATGATTCCACCGCCGTAGCGATGAGAGGTAGCGGATAACTAAATCCCACTGTGATCGAATTGAGACCTCGATAATCAATGCACGGACGCAGACCTCCCTCCTTTTTCCTCACAAAAAATTAACTTGAGGAGACGGGTGACATGGAGGGCCGAATGTACCCCTGTCTCAGAGCTTCCGTGACATATGTCTCCATAGCCAACGTCTCCTCCTGTGACAGTGGGTACACGTGACTCCGGGGAAGTGCAGCGTTCTCCTGGAGGTTTATCAGGTTTGTCGATGGGGTGGTAATTTGGTCGCTTTTTTCTTACTAAAATATTCTGGGAGAATGCGCACGGTGGAAACCTGGTCTGGACTCTCCACCGTCGTGGTACCGATGGAAACTCCTATACACCTACCCGAACACTCGTCTGACCACCCCTGAAGAGCCCCCTGTTTCTAGGAAATTAGGGGATTGTGAATAGCCAGCCAGGGAACCCCCAACACCACTGGAAACCCAGGTGAATCAATAAGGTAGAAACTGATCTTCTCCCTATGATCCCCCTGCGTTACCATGTCCAGCGGAATCGTGGCCTCCCTGACCAGCCCTGACCCTAACGGTCGGCTATCTAAGGAGTGCACGGGGACAGGTGTGTCTATCTGCACTAACGGAATTCCCAATTTACAGGCGAGTCCGCGATCCATAAAACTCCCAGCTGCGCCTGAATCGACTAGCGCCTTATGCTGAAGAGAGGGAAAAAACGCAGGGAAAAAAATAAACAAAAACATGTGACCAACAGGGAGCTCTGGGGGAGTTTGGTGCCTACTCACCTGGGGTGGCCGAGAAGTGTTCCGCCGGCCAGCTCGACTCCCAGAGGGACTCCTCCAGCACCGGTCCGAAGTGTGTCCTCTCCGTCCACAATAGGCGCAGAAGGAGCCTCCTCCTCCGGTCTCCCTAGATGCAGCTCCTCCCAACTCCATCAGAGTTGGAGCGGGAGGGCTGGAAGGTGGAATTGACAGGACCCCTTCTGAACGCCCGCGGGCAGCTAGCAGGTTGTCCAGTCGAATCGACATGTCTATCAGTTCATCAAGGGAGAGAGTTGTGTCCCGACAAGCTAGCTCCCGGCGGACGTCCTCCCGGAGACTGCAACGGTAATGGTCCATCAGGGCCCTGTCATTCCACACAGCACCAGCAGCCAGGGTCCTGAATTCCAACGTGAAGTCCTGCGCACTCCTCGTCTCCTGTCTGAGGTGGAACAGTCGCTCACCCGCTACTTTGCCCTCTGGTGGGTGGTCGAACACAGCTCGAAAACGGCGGGTGAACTCCGGGTAGTGGTCCCGTGCAGAGTCTGGGCTGTTCCAGACAGCGTTGGCCCAGTCCAGGGCCCTACCCGTCAAACAGGAGACGAGGAGGCTCACACTCTCCTCACCCGAGGGAGCCGGACGCACGGTAGCCAGGTAGAGCTCGAGCTGGAGCAAAAATCCCTGGCACCCAGCCGCCGCTCCATCATACTCCCTCGGGGGGGAGAGACGCAATGTGCTGGACCCAGAGGACTACGTAGGTGGAGTAGGTGGCGTCGTCTGTGGGGGAGCTGGGGTAGACGTCGGTAGACCACTCCTCTCCCATCGCTCCATCCTCTCCGTCATCTGGTCCATCGCTGAACCGATCCGATGGAGGACAGCTGTATGGTGATGGACGCGCTCCTCCATAGTTGGGAGAGGGGTGGTCGCTGCTCCTGCTGACTCCATTGAAGGTGCGGGCTTCTGTTAAAACTTCTAACAATGGTGAGTGGAGGAGTCAAGCGCAGAGAGCAGGTAATTCTGTACGTGGATATTTTATTCAAAAGACTGTGGAGCCACGGACATGCAAAACACATATAGAAAACACTCATACACCAGATAACAGAGAACAAGCCCGCACAAATACCCAGCGGGCCTAGTGCCCTTAAATAGCCTACAAACAAACACTAACTTAAAACAGGTGTACCCAATTAAACCCAATAAACAGAAACAAACAGAAAGGGAATCGATGGCAGCTAATAGGCCGGCGACGACGACCGCCGAGCGCCGCCCGATCAGGAAGAGGCACCATCTTCGGCGAGATTCGTGACACCCTCAGCCCTGTCAGCCTCCAGCTTCTTTCCCTCATTATTGTCTGCTGTGTTTTGACATGTATTGTTATTAAATTCATGTTTACAATAACTCAATGCTTAATAGGTGATTAATCAGTTTAAGTTTACATTTTTAGTTTGAACTGGTAAAATCTTAATTTCTCACCGGATTGACCTTCGGCAGAGCTGCTGGAACGGCCTCTCTTGAAGAATTTCCATATATATCCAGCTAGTCGTTACCTAGCCTACAGTTGAGAAATTGAGGATAATACAATGACATTGTGATCAACATTGTCACCTTTTCTACACATGACCTAAAGTTACTGATAATTATTTTGCAATGGCCTACTGAATGAAAAGATATGTGCATGATGTTACGTCATCTGTCTCATTTATAGCCTGGTACAGATAGCAAACTACATTAAATTCAACGTTAACTAGATATCATCGCCACATAACTTATGTCGAATTGAAAAGACACCGTTAACGCTACCGTTAGCTAGCTCGCAACGTCTGTTACACTATAATTTACAGGCTTTGATTATGACCAAAGTCTATAATAGTGAATATTCTCTCTCTCAAATCAAATGAAAGTTTATTTGTCACGTGTGCCGAATACAACCGGTGTAGACCTTACAGTGAAATGCTTACTTACAGGCTCTAAACAATGGTGCTGAAAAAAAGTGTGTGTGTAGGTAAGTAAAGAAATAAAACAACAGTAAAAAGACATTTGAAAAAAGAGTAGCAAGGCTATATACAGACACCTGTTAGTCAGGCTTATTGAGGTAGTATGTACATGTAGGTATTGTTAAAGTGACTATGCATATATGATGAACAGAGAGTAGCAGAGTAAGAAGAGGGTTTGGCGGGTGGTGGGACACAATGCAGATAGCCCGGTTAGCCAATGTGCGGGAGCACTGGTTGGTCGGGCCAATTGAGGTAGTATGTACATGAATGTATAGTTAAAGTGACTATGCATATAAGATAAACAGAGAGTAGCAGCAGCGTAAAAGAGGGGTTGGGGGGGGTCACAATGCAAACAGTCCGGGTAACCATTTGGTTACCTGTTTAGGAGTCTTATGGCTTGGTGGTAACTATTGAGAAGCCTTTTTGTCCTAGACTGGGCACTCCGGTACCACTTGCCATGCGGTAGTAGAGAGAAAAGTCTATGACTGGGGTGGCTGGGGTCTTTGACAATTTTTTGGGCCTTCCTCTGATACCGCCTGGTGTAGAGGTCCTGGATGGCAGGCGGCTTTGCCCCAGTGATGTACTGGGCCGTATGTACTACCCTCTGAAGTGCCTTGCGGTCGGAGGCCGAGCAATTGCCATACCAGGCAGTGATGCAACCGGTCAGGATGCTCTCGATGTTGCAGCTGTAGAACCTTTTGAGGATCTCAGGACCCATGCCAAATCTTTTTAGTTTCCTGAGGGGGAATAGGCTTTGTCGTGCCCTCTTCACGACTGTCTTGGACCAATCTAGTTTGTTGATATGGACACGGAATTTGAAGCTCTCACCCTGCTCCACTACAGCCCCGTCAATGAGAATGGGGATGTGCTCGGTGCTCCTTTTCCTGTAGTCCACAATCATCTCCTTAGTCTTGGTTACGTTGAGGGATAGGTTGTTATTCTGGCACCACCCGGCCAGGTCTCTGACCTCCTCCCTATGGGCTCTCGTCGTTGTTGGTGATCAGGCCTACCACTGTTGTGTCGTCAGCAAACTTAATGATGGTGTTGGAGTCGTGCCTGGCCATGCAGTCGTGGGTGAACAGAGAGCACAGGAGAAGACTGAGCACGCACCCTGGGGAGCTCCAGTGTTGAGGATCAGCGTGGCAGATGTGTTGCTACCTACCCTCACCACCTGGGGGCGGCCTGTCAGGATGTCCAGGATCTAGTTGCAGAGGTGTTTAGTCCCAGGATCCTTAGCTTGGTGATGAGCTTTGAGGGTACTATGGTGTTGAACGCTGAGCTGTAGTCAATGAACAGCATTCGCACATACAGTGCCTTGTGAAAGTATTCGGCCCCCTTGAACTTTGCGACCTTTTGCCACATTTCAGGCTTCAAACGTAAAGATATAAAACTGTATTTTTTTGTGAAGAATCAACAACAAGTGGGACACAATCATGAAGTGGAACGACATTTATTGGATATTTCAAACTTTTTTAACAAATCAAAAACTGAAAAATTGGGCGTGCAAAATTATTCAGCCCCCTTAAGTTAATACTTTGTAGCGCCACCTTTTGCTGCGATTACAGCTGTAAGTCGCTTGGGGTATGTCTCTATCAGTTTTGCACATCGAGAGACTGAAATTTTTTCCCATTCCTCCTTGCAAAACAGCTCGAGCTCAGTGTGGTTGGATGGAGAGCATTTGTGAACAGCAGTTTTCAGTTCTTTCCACAGATTCTCGATTGGATTCAGGTCTGGACTTTGACTTGGCCATTCTAACACCTGGATATGTTTATTTTTGAACCATTCCATTGTAGATTTTGCTTTATGTTTTGGATCATTGTCTTGTTGGAAGACAAATCTCCATCCCAGTCTCAGGTCTTTTGCAGACTCCATCAGGTTTTCTTCCAGAATGGTCCTGTATTTGGCTCCATCCATCTTCCCATCAATTTGAACTATCTTCCCTGCCCCTGCTGAAGAAAAGCAGGCCCAAACCATGATGCTGCCACCACCATGTTTGACAGTGGGGATGGTGTGTTCAGGGTGATGAGCTGTGTTGCTTTTACGCCAAACATAACGTTTTGTATTGTTGCCAAAAAGTTCCATTTTGGTTTCATCTGACCAGAGCACCTTCTTCCACATGTTTGGTGTGTCTCCCAGGTGGCTTGTGGCAAACTTTAAACAACACTTTTTATGGATAGCTTTAAGAAATGGCTTTCTTCTTGCCACTCTTCCATAAAGGCCAGATTTTTGCAATATACGACTGATTGTTGTCCTATGGACAGAGTCTCCCACCTCAGCTGTAGATCTCTGCAGTTCATCCAGAGTGATTATGGGCCTCTTGGCTGCATCTCTGATCAGTCTTCTCTTTGTATGAGCTGAAAGTTTAGAGGGACGGCCAGGTCTTGGTAGATTTGCAGTGGTCTGATACTCCTTCCATTTCAATATTATCGCTTGCACAGTGCTCCTTGGGATGTTTAAAGCTTGGGAAATCTTTTTGTATCCAAATCCGGCTTTAAACTTCTTCACAACGGTATCTCGGACCTGCCTGGTGTGTTCCTTGTCCTTCATGATGCTCTCTGCGCTTTTAACGGACCTCTGAGACTATCACAGTGCAGGTGCATTTATACGGAGACTTGATTACACACAGGTGGATTGTATTTATCATCATTAGTCATTTAGGTCAACATTGGATCATTCAGAGATCCTCGCTGAACTTCTGGAGAGAGTTTGCTGCACTGAAAGTAAAGGGGCTGAATAATTTTGCACGCCCAATTTTTCAGTTTTTGATTTGTTAAAGAAGTTTGAAATATCCAATAAATGTCGTTCCACTTCATGATTGTGTCCCACTTGTTGTTGATTCTTCACAAAAAAATACAGTTTTATATCTTTATGTTTGAAGCCTGAAATGTGGCAAAAGGTCGCAAAGTTCAAGGGGGCCGAATACTTTCGCAAGGCACTGTAGGTGTTCCTTTTGTCCAGGTGAGAAAGGGCAGTGTGGAGTGCAATAGAGATTGCATCTGTGGATCTGTTTGGGCGGTATGCAAATTGGAGTGGGTCTAGGGTTTCTGGGATAATGGTGTTGATGTGAGCCATTACCAGCCTTTCAAAGCACTTAATGGCTACGGACGTGAGTGCTACGGGTCTGTTGTCAGTTAGGCAGGTTGCCTTTGTGTTCTTGGGCACAGGGACTATGGTGGTCTGCTTGAAGCATGTTGGTATTACAGACTCAATCAGGGAAATGTTGAAAATGTCAGTGAAGACACCTGCCAGTTGGTCAGCACATGCCCGGGTCACACGTCCTGGTAATCCGTCTGGCCCCGCAGCCTTGTGTATGTTGACCTGTTTAAAGGTCTTACTCACGTTGGCTACGGAGAGCGTGATCACACAGTCGTCCGGAACAGCTAATGTTCTCATGCATGCCTCAGTGTTGCTTGCCTCGAAGCGAACATAGAAGTGATTTAGCTCGTCTGGTAGGCTCGTGTCACTCGGCAGCTCAATGCTGTGCTTCCCTTTGTAGTCTGCAAGCCCTACCACATCTGACGAGCGTCGGAGCCGGTGTAGTATTATCTCTATTCTAACTTACCACAAATTCACATTGTAGCCTATCTGTATGAATCCGTCCTGTCAGGGCCTTTTCCTGTCAGTTAACTGTTAGCTAGCAGTCTCAAGCCACAGCAATAGCTAACGTTAACCACGTGCAGCAGCCCCCCTAGGTCCTAGTGCCCGCCCAATAAGAAGTTTAAGATGCGATGGAACGGTTGATGGGGGAAAAAAATAAATCACAGATAAATATATTGACTGATATATTGATTTATTTAGGGGGGAGCTAATGAATATTTTAGGGGGACTAAAGACCCCTAAAATAGGCCTAGCAACGTCCCAGCTTACAATGTTTTTGTAGATCGACTGAGGTGAATGAAGCTACAGAAAACAATGTGGTAATGGCTGGGGTCATTTTTACTTGTTTTTGCTGTTCTCCAAATAGCAAAAACATTTGGACCTCACAAAAACTCACATCTTGGCATGGCCCTGCAGGAACCATGATGGTTTTTAATGTGCTGTGGCTGTTCATTGTGTCCCCTCTCTGTGATGCTTTCCTCTCTGAGCTCAATGGAACTGACAGACAGGCCCCTGAGAGAGCGGGAACACTGAGAGAGAACTCCCCTCTGGGAAAGAAATCTTGTACCCGTTCCATCATCCATGGAACAAACCACTGTCCTTCACTGCTCAATTCCCAGTGTTGTTCCCAGAGTCGCAGTAATCTGGCATTAGCACAAGTGATTATACTCTAGAACTCTTAGCAATATGAGAACTTAACATCTGTTTGTCCATTTCTGATGAACAGAGGACCCACAAAACATAATGAAACTCATATTAGCCATGGAGTGTAGAAGGACTGCTGATCTAAGATCAGATTGCCCCCACAGTCCGGGATGTTCATGTTTAATGGGTGTGTGCACAAGAGTTATGGCCTTAGGGAGAGAAACATCCCAGCTAGTACATTTGGGTCCATTTGGGGAATGTATGTTTTTGGTTTCACATTGGTTGTGGGAATGAAGCCATACGTTTCCTGACAGGTAAAACTGAATGTTTTTTAAATGTTGTGAAAACAGAAGTGAACAGTTCAGCTGTTCTGGGGAAGTTATTTTTACGCACAACTTGGTGATTCTTGTCACAGATGGATTATTGCAGCCCACACTGGGTTCCGCTCATATCAGCTAAAAACAAGAATAAGTGATCACCAACACTGGTCATATAATTTAAAAAACAAGTTGCTTGGTGAATACATAAATAGGTAAACTGGGATATGACTAAAGAATTTCTATAAAAATGTATTCTTTCTTTTGGGATATGAGAACTGACTATATCCACTTCACTGTCAGACAAGAAATTATCTAGATCTTCTTTGAGGCTGTGCAGGGATCCAAATTGCGGATTTAGAAGGGAACACTAGTCGTCAGTGTACAATGACACCTTGTTTTTAAGCCCTGTATGTCTAATCCCTTGATATTATTGTTGGATCTAATTTTAATAGCTAATGTTTTGATGACCATAATAAATGTATACTACATGACCAAAGTATGTTGACACCTGCTCGTTGAACATCTCATTCCAAAATCATGGGCATTAATATGTAGTTGGTCCCCCCCTTTGCTGCTACAACAGCGTCCACTCTTCTGGGAAGGCTTTCCACTAGATGTTGGAACATTGCTGCAAAAACAAGAGCATTAATGCCGTCAGGCACTGATGTTGGGCAATTAGGCCTGGCTTGCAGTCAGCTTTCCAATTCATCCCAAATGTGTTAGATGAGGATGAGGTCAGGGCTCTGGCCAGGCAAGTCAAGTTCTTTACACTGATATCGACAAACCATTTCTGTATGGACCTTGGTTTGTACACGGGGGCATTGTCTTGCTGAAACAGGAAAGCGCCTTCCCCAAACTGTTGCCACAACGTTGGAAGCACAGAATTCTCTTGAATGCCATTGTATGATGTAGCCTTAAGAATCCCCTTTGCTGGAGCTAAGTGGCCTAGCACGAACCATGAAACACAGCCCCAAACCATTATTCCTCCTCCACAAACTTTACAGTTGGCACTATGCATTGAGGCAGGTAGGGTTCTCCTGGTATCCGTCAAACTCCGATTCGACTACCAGATGGTGAAGCGTGATTCATCACTCCAGAGAACACGTTTCCACTGCTACAGAGTCCAACGGCGGCGAGCCTTACACCACTCCAGCCAACGCTTGGCATTGCGCATGGAGATCTTAGGCTTGTGTGCGGCTGCTCGGCCATGGAAAACCATTTCATGATGCTCTTGACGAACAGTTCTTGGGGCTGGGATTAAAAATAAAAATATAGGACAAAACAAACATCACAACAAGAGAAACACCACAACACTACATAAAGAGAGACCTAAGACAACAACATAGCATGGCAGCAACACATGACAACACAGCATGGTAGCAACACCACATGACAGCAACATGGTAGCAGCACAACATGGTAGCAGCACAAAGCATGGTACAAACATTATTGGGCACAGACAACAACACAAAGGCAAGACCGCAGAGACAACAGAACATCACTCGAAGCAGCCACAACTGTAAGTAAGAGTGTCCAATGCTTTTCTTCGGTCAATGAAAGGTTGGAACCTTATTGATGATTTATGTTAAAAACATCCTAAAGATTGATTGCATACATCATTTGACTTGTTTCTACGACTTGTTTCTACGACCTGTAACGGAACTTTTTGAGATTTTGTCTGGATGAAGTGCTCGCGCCTCATGAAGATGGATTACTGGGCTGAACACGCTAACAACAAGTGGCTAAATGATGGGCTTTATGGAACTATATGGGACAAATCAGTAATTTATTGTCAAACTGGGATTCCTGGGAGTACCTTCTGATGAAAATCATCAAAGGTAAGTGAATATTTATAGTGTTTTTTCTAACTAATGTTGACTCAAAAATGGCGGAGTTTTCTTTGGCTGAATTGGGTACTGAGCGCCGTTCTCAGATTATGCTTTTTCCGTAAAGTTGTTTTGAAATCTGACACAGCGGTTGCATAGAGGATAAGTCTATCTTTAATTCTGTGAATAACACTTGCATCTTTTATCAATGTTTATTATGAGTATTTCTGCAAAATCACCGGATGTTTTGGAATCAAAACAACGCGCAAATGTAAACTGAGATTTTTGGATATAAGTATGCACATTATCGAACAAAACATACATGTATTGTGTAACATGATGCCCTATGAGTATCGTCTGATGAAGATCATCAAAGGTTAGTGATTAATTTTATCTTTATTTCTGCTTTTTGTGACTCCTATCTTTGGCTGGAAAAATGGCTGTGTGTTTTTTTGACTTGGCTATGAGCTGACATAATCATATGTTGTGCTTTCGCTGTAAATCATTTTTTAAATCGGACACCATGGGTAGATTAACAAGATGTTTATCTTTCATTTGCTGTATTGGACGTATTAATGTGTGAAAATTACATATTTCTGAAAAATATTTTTGAATTTTGCGCGCTGCCTTTTCAGCGGAATGTTGTCATGGGGTTCCGCTAGTGGAACGCCTTTCCTGGACAGGTTTAAATCATTCTTGAGGCATTACTCGCCTGAGGTAGAGTACCTTATGATAAGCTATAGACCAAACTATCTACCAAGGGAGTTCTCATCTATATTATTCGTAGCCGTCTATTTAGCACCACAGAACGAAGCTGGCACTAAGACCGCTCTCAACCAACTCTATAAGGCCACAAGCAAAAAATAAACTGCTCACCCATAAGCGGCTCTCCTAGTGGCTGGGGACTTTAATGTAGGCAAACTTAAATCAGTTTCACCATATTTTTACCAGCATGTCACATGTGCAACCAGAGGGAAAAAAAATCCTAGACCAACTTTACTCCACAACTCAGAGATGCATACAAAGCTCTCCCCCGCCCTCCATTTGGCAAATCTGACCATAATTTTATCCTCCTGATTCCTGCTTACAAGTAAAAACTAAAGCAGGAAGTACCAATGACTCGCTCAATACGGAAGTGGTCAGATGACGCAAATGCTACACTACAGGACTGTTTTCTTAGCACAGACTGGAATATGTTCCGGGATTAATCCAATGGCATTGAGGAGTACACCACCTCAGTCATCGGCTTCATCAATAAGTGCATCGACGACGTCATTCCCACAGTGACTGTACGTACATATCCCAACCAGAAGCCATGGATTACAGGCAACATCCGCATCGAGCTAAAGGCTAGAGCTGCTGCTTTCAAGGAGTTGGAGACTAATACGGACGCTTATAGTAAATCCTGCTATGCCTCAGACGGACAATCATACAAGCAAAGCGTCAATACAGGATTAAGATTGAATCCTACTACACCGGCTCTGACGCTAGTCGGATGTGGCAGGGCTTGAAAACTATTACGGACTACAAAGGGAAACCCAGATACGAGCTGCCCAGTAACGCGAACCTACCAGACGGGATAAATACCTTTTATTCTCACTTCGAGGCAAGGAACACTGAAGCATGCACAAGAGCACCAGCTGTTCTGGATGACTGTGTGATAACGCTCTCGGGAGCCAATGTGAGCAAAACCTTTAAACAGGTCAACATTGACAAAGCCGCTGGGCCAGACGGATTACCAGGGCGTGTACCTAAAGCATGCTTGGTCCAACTGTCAAGTGTCTTCACTGACATTTTCAACCTCTCCCTGACTGAGTCTGTAATACCTACATGTTTCAAGCAGACCACCATAGTCACTGTTTCCAAGAAAGTGATGGTAACCTGCCTAAATGATTACCGCCCCGTGGCACTCACGTCGGTAGCCATGAAGTGCTTTGAAAGGCCGGTCATGGCTCACATCAACAGCATCCTCAAGGACACCCTAGACCCACTCTAATTCGCATACCACCCCAACAGATCCACAGATGACGCAATCTCAATCGCACTCCACACTGCTCTTTCTTACCTGGACAAAAGGAACACATATGTGAGAATGCTGTTCATTAACCACAGCTCAGCATTCAACACCATAGTGTCCACGAAGCTCATCACTAAGCTAAGGAACTAAACACCTCCCTCTGCAACTGGATCCTGGACTTCCTGACGGGCTGCCCCCAGGTGGTAAGACTAGGCAACAACATGTCTGCCATACTGATCCTTAACACTGGGGCCCCTCATGGGTGTGTACTTAGTCCCCTCCTGTATTCCCTGTTCACCCATGACTGCGTGGCCAGGCACGACTCCAACACCATCATTAAGTTTGCTGATGACACAAAAGTGGTAGACCTGATTTGAGGTTGACCGATTAATCGGAATGGTCGATTTAATTAGGGCCGATTTCAAGTTTTCGTAACAATCGGAAATCGGTATTTTTGGACACTGATTCTGCCATTTAAAAAAAAAAAAGAATTTTTACACCTTTATTTAATCTTTATTTAACAATGACGGCCTAGGAACGGTGGGTTAACTGCCTTATTCAGGGGCAGAATGACAGATTTTTACCTTGTCAGCTCTGGGATTCAATCTTGCAACCTTACAGTTAACTAGTCCAACACTCTAACCACCTGATTACATTGCACTCCACAAGGGGCCTGCCTGTTATGCGAATGCAGTAAGCCAAGGTAAGTTGCTAGCTAGCATTAAACTTATCTCATAAGAAACAATCAATCAATCATAATCACTAGTTAACTACACATGGTTGATGATATTACTAGTTTATCTAGCGTGTCCTGCGTTGCATATAATCGATGCGGTATGTATTCGTGAAAAAGGACTGTCGTTGCTCCAATGTGTACCTAACCATAAACATCAATGCCTTTATTAAAATAAATACACAGAAGTATGTATTTTTAAACCTGCATATTTAACTAAAAGAAATCCAGGTTAGCAGGCAATATTAACCAGGTGAAATTGTGTCACTTCTCTTGCGTTCATTGCACGCAGAGTCAGTGTATATGCAACAGTTTGGGCAGCCTAATTTGCCAGAATTGTACGTATTTATGACATAACATTGAAGGTTGTGCAATGTAACAGGAATATTTAGACTTTTGGATGCCAACCGTTAGATAAAATACGGAACGGTTCCTTATTTCACTGAAAGAATAAACATCTTGTTTTCGAGATGATAGTTTCCGTATTCCACCATATTAATGACCTAAGACCCGTATTTCCGTGTGTTATTATGTTATAATTAAGTCTATGATTTGATAGAGCAATCTGACTGAGCGGTGATAGGCACTAGCAGGCTCGTAAGCATTAATTCAAACGGCACTTTCGTGCGTTTTGCCAGCAGCTCGTCGCTGTGCTTCAAGCATTGCGCTGTTTATGACTTCAAGCTTATCAACTCCCGAGATTAGGCTGGTGTAACCGATGTGAAATGGCTAGCTCGTTAGCGGGTGCGCGCTAATAGCGTTTCAAACGTCACTCGCTCTGAGACTTGGAGTGGTTGTTCCCCTTCCTCTGCATGGGTAACACTGCTTCGAGGGTGGCTGTTGTCGATGTGTTCCTGGTTCGAGCCCAGGTAGGAGTGAGGAGAGGGACGGAAGCTATACTGTTACACTGGCAATACTAAAGTGCCTATAAGAACATCCAATAGTCAAAGGTTAATGAAATACAAATGGTATAGAGAGAAATAGTCCTATAATTCCTATAAAAACTACAACCTAAAACTTCTTACCTGAGAATATTGAAGACTCATGTTAAAAGGAAATCACCAGCTTTCATATGTTCTTATGTTCTGAGCAAGGAACTTAAATGTTAACTTTCTTACATGGCACATATTGCACTTTTACTTTCCTCTCCAACACTTTGTTTTTGCATTAGTTAAACCAAATTGAATGTATTTATATATATATATTTATATTAAGTTAAAATAAGTGTTCATTCAGTATTGTTGTAATTGTCATTATTGTCATTATTACAAATACATTTAAAAATTCGGCCGATTAATCGGTATTGGCTTTTTTGGTCCTCCAATATCCTTCACCCCAGTCCTGAGCAGGTTTTCATCAAGGATCTCTCTGTACTTTGCGCCGTTCGTCTTTCCCTCGATTCTGACTAGTCTCCTAGTCCCTGCCGCTGAAAAACATATCCACAACATGATGCTGCCACCATGCTTCACTGTAGTTATGGTATTGGCCAGGTGATGAGCGGTGCCTGGTTTCCTACAGACTTGACATTCAGGCCAAAGAGTTCAATCTTGGTTTCATCAGACCAGAGAATCTTGTTTCTCATGGTCTGAGAGTCTTTGGGTGCCTTTTGGCATACTCCAAACAGGCGTAATGTCCCTTCACTGAGTTGTGGCTTCTGTCGGGCCTTTCTACCATTACAGGCCTGATTGGTGAAGTGCTGCAGATGGTTGTCCTTATGGAAGGTTCTCCCATCTCCACAGAGCAACTCTGGAGCTCTGTCAGAGTGACTATTGGGCTCTTGGTCACCTCCCTGACCAAGCCCCTTCTCCCCCGATTGCTCAGTTTGGCCAGGCATCCAGCTCTAGGAAGAGTCTTGGTGGTTACAAACTTCTTCCATTTAAGAATGATGGAGGTCACTGTGTTCTTGGGGACCTTCAATTCTGCAGAATGTTTTTGGTACTCTTCTCCAGATCTGTGCCTCAACACAATCCTGTCTCGGAGCTCTACGGACAATTCCTCTGACCTCATGGCTTGATTTTTGCTCTGACATGCACGGTCAACTGTGTGACCTTATATAGACAGGTGTGTGCCTTTCCAAATCATGTCCAAAAAAATTGAATTTACCACAGGTGGACTCCAATCAAGTTGTAGAAATATCTCAAGGATGATCAATGGAAACAGGATGCACCTCAGCTCAAGTTTGAGTGTCATAGCAAAGACTCTGAGTACTTATGTAAATAAGGTATTTCTGTTTTATATTTGAAATACATTTGCTTTGTCATTGTGGGGTTTTGTGTGTAGATAAATGAGAAATGTTTTAACTAATCCATTTTACAATAATAACATAACAAAATATGGAAAAAGTTAAAGGATCTGAATACTTGCCAAATGCACTATATACACAGTACCAGTCAGACTTTGGACATACCTACTCATTCAAGTGTTTAAAAAAAAAAATTATAATAGTGAAAACATTACAATTATGAAATAGCACATACTGTATGGAATCATGTAGTAACCATATTTGGGATTATTCAAAGTAGCCACCCTTTGCCTTGATGACAGCTTTGCACACTCTTTGCATTCTCTCAACCAATTAACAGGTTTGACTTGTTAAAAGTTCATTTGTGGAATTTCTTTCCCTCTTAATGCGTTGTGACAAGATAAGGGTGGTATACACAACTTAGCCCTATTTGGTAAAGGACCAAGTCCATATTATAGCAAGAATAGCTCAAATAAGAAAAGTGAAATGACAGTCCATCATTACTTTAAGACATGAAGGTCAGTAATTTCCGAAAATGTCAAGAAGTTTCGCCATCTCGATACGCCATCTCGTGTGATTTGCACTTAGTGGGACTGCCATTTGTTTTTCAACAGGACCATGACCCAACACACCTCCAGCCTGTGTAAGGGCTATTTGACCAAGAAGGAGAGTGATGGAGTGTTGCATCAGATGACCTGGACTCCACAATTACCAGACCTCAACCCCATTGAGATGGTTTGGGATGAGTTGGACCGCAGAGTGAAGGAAAAGCAGCCAACAAGTGCTCAGCATATATGGGAACTCCTTCAAGACTGTTGGAAAAGCATTCCAGGTGAAGCTGCTTGAGAGAATGCAGAGAGTGTGCAAAGCTGTCATCAAGGCAAAGGGTGGCTACTTCAAAGAATTTCAAATATAAAATAAATATTTATTTGTTAAACACTTTTTTGGTTACTACAGGATTCCATATGTGTTATTCCATAGTTATGATGTCTTCACTATTATTCCACAATGTAGAAAATAGTAAAAATGAAGAAAACCCTTGAATGAGTACGTGTGTCTAAAATTTTGACTGGTACTGTATATATATTTTTATATTCCGGTCTCTGACATTGCTCGTTCTGATATTTATTCATTTCTTTTTTTGAAGAGGGGGGGGGATTATGTATATCATTTTTTATTATTGATAGGTATTACTGCACTGTTGGAACTAGAAACACAAGCACAAACAAATCTGTGTACGTGACCAATAAACTTTGATTTTATTTTTGTCATATAACAACCACGCTCTCACCAAGCTCTAAGAAACATATGATTCTCAGAATGTCATGTGCTAGCTGGGAGGAGATACGATGTAAAAGTATGGGACATAATGTAAATAAACGAGCCAAGGGTTCACATATATCTCAGACTAGATTACCCTCTTATTACTAAAAACAGCTACACCACAAAGATGAGGTTGCAGCACTGTCCATGCATTCGTATTCATTCATTGGTATCTAAAAGACAAAACCAATCCAAAAGACAAAACAAATCATAGATCGGCATTCATACTCTGATGGTGATTCACATGACAAGAATCCAAACCTATAATTGCTTACCAGAATATGGGAAGGGAGGAATCACAAGATATGATTACCCCCAAATTCGCAGTAAGCCATTTCTCACTCCTGATAACGGTCTCAGTGACTGTAACACAGATACAGTGTTACTCACGATTACTGTAACATCTCTCTGTAAGAACTGTTTGGTGTTTCAGGGTAATTTTCCACTAAGTTTGAGCACTAAATAGTGTATACCACACTTATTCTAGCTGCTGAGATAAGGAGGATAGAGCCAACCTATGATTTATTAACCCCAGAGACCTGGCGCAGCCCAGATCCCAGGTGCTGCCTCTCTCTCTCTCTCTCTCTCTCTCTCTCTCTCTCTCTGTGTCTCTGTCTCTGTCTCTCTCTCTGTCTCTGTCTCTCTCTCTGTCTTTCTCTCTCTCTCGCTCTCTCTCTCTCGCTCTCTCGCTCTCTCTGTCCGTCCGCCCGTCCGTCCGTCTCTGCCCCCTCTTTCTGCAGACCAGGCCCTGGGCCTTGAGGAATGCCATTGGCTGCCAGCTCCAGCCTCTTGCATGCTTCCTCTTAGTAATTCACACCACCAATACATATATCTGTCTTCTTCTAGCCCACTAAACTGTTGAAGGTGTGCACTCACATGTAAAAGAAGCAGCGTTGTTGGTTGGGAGTGTTTTGTAAATAATGATTAAAGGGCTCTAGATTATATGACATCCTGTAAGTGAAGTTTGATTAAGTATGTTATTGTTAAGAGGTTTATTTCTGTGGATGTCAGTTCTGTTTTACAGTAGCACTGTAAATTACCTAGGTGTATGATACAGAGCCAGTGTTTCAACAATGTGTCGTATAAATCGTATACAATTCGTATAAATCATCTACCATATGTGTGTGTAGAAGACTCAGAGTCGACAGGTGTGTGTGTGTGTTCATTTGTACGTATGTGTGTGTGATGCTTAGGGTTCTAGGTAGGCATACTGAACTAGTAGCTGGTCCTGCTGGCTCTAGGAGTGTGTTGTTGTTGTCGTGCGTCCCTCTCAGTGGGAAGAGTGCTTCTGCTTCTTGTTTGGGATAATTGTAACCTTGGCCGTGGTCTGTGGTCCCCTGTTCTGTCTCCCTGTGGCCCAGGCTGCAGGATCTACATATATATAGTCCTAGTGACCCCTCCATCGTCCCATCCTGTCCCTATCGCATCCCAGTGGGGGGTTGTCTGACTGGGAAACACAGTCAAACAACAGGTGCGGTAAGGTCACGATTCAGTAATATGTTTCCATTTTGGGACTGCGTGTTTTGTCTGAGGTTTTTGGTAGTATTCAAGGACTTGTTTTGGATCTGTTTTATGGACCTTGCTTGAATTGCATGGTTGTTTTGTTTCAGAAATTGTGTTTTCGTGGTTCTTCATGTAACCAAAGATATTTGAATATGGTGTTTTGAAGTTGTGCCAGTTTATATTTCTCATTATTATTTGGTCTGTGATATCATGGGGAAAGTGGCGTAGGTGGAGGAGATGATCAGGTACATGTGTGTATGAAACTGTGGTTGTAGTGGTATAGATTTGAGTTCTTCCAGATGTACCGGTTGAACACACAGAAACAGGTACCTCTCCCCTCAGTACTTGGTCTGATTCCACAACATGATCATAGACATATATACCATGTGTGCTTCTCATTTAACCTTATTTCCCTTCTGACCTTTATTGAAATAAATGATTACTCTGCTTCATAATAATAACGAAATACATGAAATACACTATAATAGAACTCCACTCCACCTAAGGTATTTCATTATTTCAAGGCTACATTTTAACATTCATCTTAAAGAGCCATCTTGAACCCCTACAATTCTACCGAAGCCTTCTGATTAAAGCAGACTGCACCGGTGAAGCCTCCCTCTGCCTGTCTCCTCATCTTTCGCCCTTTCTGTCTCTGTGACTTTACTGTTCGTCCCAGGCAGTCTCCCATCCATCCCTCCCTCCCTCCTTCCATCCATCCATCCATCCATCCATTCATTCATTCATTCATTCATTCATTCATTCATTCATCCATCCATCCAGGCATTACTGGCCAACAGGTCTATGAACTGTACAATTGATTGCAGTTTGTTTTCAACTAATAACTGAAGACAAAGAAAAACCGGTCATATGGGACTGCTTTATCCCTCACTCCAAATGCAATAAAGAAAGAAAGAAAAAGCGGTTATATTCTTTCTAAACTGATCCAGATTGTGCTTCTTCGGCCAGGCCAGCCTTTTACCTGGGTCTGGGTCCCAGGGTGGGCCTAGAAAATAAATAAGGGAACAAGGGGTAGCTGCCATGTATGGTTGGACATATGCTGCTGCTGCTGCTGCTTACTACAAGACAATTACTAGAACAAACTGCTGCTCCCTCACTCACTCATTTCTTTCACTGCTTCCCTCACTTCTTTCTCTCCTCTTCCATTTCACTTCTTAACTTGTCCCTCGCTTGTCCGTTCTCTCCTTCCCTGCTCCTTCATTGCTCTATCCCTCCATTCTCAGCCTCTGTCCTTCTCTCAGCCTTTATACGTGCCTGCCTTCATAAGTGTACACACTCCTCCACTCATCTGCTTCCCCATTCCCTCGCTTCTTCACCTCTCCAATCATCTGCTTTTTGTCTTTGCTTCCTCATTCTCCAAACATATTAAATGAGTAGCAATCTTCTAACATGGAGCCTGATGGTGCTACCTACAGAAACTCAGAGGAGACCTGTGGCCAGGTAGTTAACCCTTCCAATACACACCCCTACTAGGATTGAGATATATTGTCTCACCTAGCTATCTAAAGATGACTACACTAAATGTAAATCGCTCTGAATAAAAGCATCTGCTAAATCAGGGTGCACCTTTTTGTTTTTGCCCTAGTACTACACAGCTGATTCAAATAATCAAAGCTTGATGATGAGTTGGATATTTGAATTAGCGGTGTAGTGCTAGGACAAAAACCAAAGCGTGCACCCAGGGGGGCCCCTTGGCCGGCTTTGGAAACCCCTGTGCCAAATGATTCAAATTCAAATGTAAATGTAAAATGAGTGTGAGACTGCAGAGACATTTACTGCTCATATCACCTGCCTTCTCCCCACCACAACTGCCTGTGATTGTTGATCAGTGTATTTATTTAGATTTGTTTTGAGAATGCTGTCTGGTTTAGTGTCATAAATTAATTAAAATATCTGTCTGTATAAAGTATGTCTACCAGACCTACCCACAGCCAGATGCACATTGTGCCATGGGATAGTGTTTTAGATGGTTGGATATGGCTCTTGAAAAGGCATAGTGAAAGAGGGTGAGAATGAAAAAGTGAAAAGTAGAGGGGAAGAGAAATAGAGAGGGGGAGAAATGGGATAGGGTGAGCAAGAGAGAGAGAGAGAAAGACAGAGAGAGAATTTCCCCTTCCCCCTGTACTGCCTCCATTGTATTGTGTCAGCCACACAATGCCCCCCTCTGTTTTTCTTTCATTAATATTTGTGACAACATACAGGTTGGAAGGCCTCAGGTTATTCACCTCAGTCAACTGGCTAATAGTCAAATATTAAGGACATGTTGACAGTCAACTAATGAAGGCAGTAGTTTAGAACATATTTTCATGCCATCAATTTCATTATCATGGTGCAGTCTAGAGATTGTAGTTAAGAGAGGTTTAAGGCATCATAATATAAAAATACTATTAGCTACATGTAACATGAGCAGCAGGTAGCCTAGCTGTTAGAAAGGCAAGCCAGCAACCGGAATCCCAATTCGACTGGAAAATCTGGGGTGAAGTGAGCTGGAAACCAGAGGGTTGCTGGTATCAAATCCTAAATTATATTGCCTGTTGTTGTGCCCACAGGGTCGGGTTAAAAGCGGAAGTCAAATGTTGTATGCAATTGACCAATAGGGCTTTATTTTCCACTGGAGTTAAGGCGGCGCTAGTGTCAAATGCACGTTAGTTTGCAATTTTGTCATGTAAAAACTGGCGCACTTAAAAACAATGTGCTAATTTCAGGCATCGCTCACAGTGATATTTAAGACCAACCAAAAGCTGGTTTTAGCACAGTTGGTTAAGACATTCATTTTGATTTTGGAAACACAGCCTATCCAGCCGTGACTCACAGTGCCCATATGCACATGGAACAAGAATAGCCTAATATGCTTTTGGTGCCTGTATACTTCTAATTTAGAAACATAAAAAAACAAATGTTTTTTCCCCATTTTGTTTTATTTGATTAAAAACCAAGCATAGCTTCCTCAATTAAGGCTTATTGTCACGACTTCCGCCGATGTCGGTCCCTCTCCTTGTTCGGGCGGTGATCGGCGGTCGATGTCACCGACCTTCTAGCCATCACTGATACATTTTTCATTTTCCAGTGGTTTTGTCTTGTCTTCCATCATACCTGGTTCCATTTCCATCAATTACATGTTGTGTATTTAACCCTCTGTTTCCCCTCATGTCCTTGTCGGTGATTGTTTGTTGTATGTATTGGTGCTAGTTATGTTCTGGTGTGCGACAAATTTTGCCCCCTCTTATTTTATTTGGTATATGTTGGTTTCCGGAGTTTTTAAATTTGTATTAAACTGCTCCGTTTATACCAAGTTCACTCTCCTGCGCCTGACTTCACTGCCACCAGCAAGCATCTTATTTTTTGTCTGCCCAATGCAATCGCAAAGTTGACTGTTGATAAAGGGTTTGGCTCCTGAGATCACTTGGAAATGAATCTTAATCACCAAAGCTTTATTAAAATATCAGGTTTGAGCGGAATAAAACACTGAGCTGACATTCCCTTTTTATTTACGCATTGTAGGAAGGCCCACATTATTTTTCTCAAGGCACAAGGCGAGACCCAATGCAGACACAGGAGACATATGGTTGGAGTCTTACAATGTTTATTAATCCAAAGGGATAGGCAAGAGAATGGTCGTGGACAGGCAAAAAGGTCAAAACCAGATCAGAGTCCAGGAGGTACGAAGTGGCAGACTGGCTCGTGGTCAAGGCAGGCCGAATGATCAGGCAGGAGGGTACAAAGTCCAGAAAGGGCAAGGGTCAAAACCGGGAGCACTAGAAAAAGGAGAATGCCAAAAGCAGGAGAACAAGAAAAACGCTGGTTGACTTGGAAACATACAAGACGAACTGGCACAGAGAGCCAGGAAACACCCGGATAAATACACTGGGGAGAATAAGTGACACCTGGAGGGGGTGGAGACAATAACAGGAACAGGTGAAACAGATCAGGGCATGAAAATGTTAGCCATGTAGGCCCCTTTTTTGAATGTGCATTAAAACCCATCCATGATGTAGACTACGTGTCCATGCCCTTACGGCTGAGATCCCATTAACGTGATCGATATGACAACAGCCAGTGAAAGTGCAGGGTGCCAAATTCAAACAACAAATCTCATAATTAAAATTCCTCAAACATACAAGTATTTTACACCATTTTAAAGAAACGTGTTAATCGCACCACAGTGTCCGATTTCAAAAAGGCTTGACGACGAAAGCACACCATCTGATTATGTTAGGTCAATATCTAGTCACAGAAAAACACAGCCATTTTTCCAGCCAAAGAGAGGAGTCACAAAAAGCAGAAATAGAGAAAATTAATCAATAACTTTTGATGATTTTCATCAGATACATTTACATTTAAGTCATTTAGCAGACGCTCTTATCCAGAGCGACTTACAAATTGGTGCGTTCACCTTATGACATCCAGTGGAACAGATGACACTCATAGGACTTCATGTTACACAATACATGTATGTTTTGTTCGATAAAGTTCATATTTATATCCAAAAATCTCAGTTTACATTGGCGCGTTACGTTCAGTAATGTTTTGCTTACAAAACATCCGGTGATTTTGCAGAGACCCACATCAATTTACAGAAATACTCATAATAAACATTGATAAAAGATACAGGTGTTATGCATGGAATTTTAGATAAACTTCTTCTTAATGCAACCACTGTATCAGATTTCAAAAAAGCTTTCCCGAAAAAGCACACCATGCTATAAGTACAGCGCTCAGAGACCAAAACAAGCCATACAGATAGCCGCCATGTTGTGGAGTCAACAGAAGTCAGAAATAGCATTATAAATATTCACTTACCTTTGATGATCTTCATCAGAATGCACTCCCAGGAATCCCAGTTCCACAATAAATGTTTGTTTTGTTCGATAAAGTCCATCATTTATGTCCAAATACCTCCTTTTTGTTCGCGCCTTTAGTTCACAAATCCAAATTCACGACATGCAGGCCAGATGAAAAAGTCCATTACAGTTCGTAGAAACATGTCAAACGATGTATAGAATCAATCTTTAGCATGTTTTCAACATAAATCTTCAATAATGTTTCAACCGGAGAATTCCTTTGTCTTTACAAATGCAATGGAACGCAGCTACCTCTCACTGGATCATGCGTGATTAGCTCATGGCCTTCTGGCAGACCTCAATCAGCTCTTATTCTCTCCTCCTTCACAGTAGAAGCCTGAAACAAGGTTCTAAAGACTGTTGACATCTAGTGGAAGCCTTAGGAAGTGCAATCGGACCAAATTTACACTATCTTGGATAGGCAAAGAGTTGAAAAACTACAAACCTCAGATTTCCCACTTCCTGGTTGGATTTTTTTCTCAGGTTTTTGCCTGCCATATGAGTTCTGTTATACTCACAGACATCATCCAAACAGTTTTAGAAACTTCAGAGTGTTTTCTATCCAAATCTAATAATATGCATATCTTAGCTTCTGGGCCTGAGAAGCAGGCAGTTTACTCTGGGAACCTAATTAATCAAAGCTACTCAATACTGCCCCCAAGCCATAAAAAGTTTTAAAAAACCCATCCATGATGTAGGCTACGTGTCCATGCCCATCATGAAATGAGAGATGAGAACCTCTGTGAATACCAGTGAACCTCATATTTAGAATTTATCTGTAGCCTGTAAAAATGGCTTGTTTTGCGTTTTATATGTTCATAACCCAAACCCTCCCTTATGGCTACTATAGCGAAGGCTGGTTCAACAGCGATGCTTGTCTTTTTTATCCTGCGGTTTAATGATATCATTACATTTTACATGTATTTGTTGTTGTTGTTGTTTTAAAAAAAACAGACAGCCTATTTAAAACAAGCTTTGCTTCATTTTGTTTAGAATTTTATTATAATTATTCCTTATCTTTTAAGGCATTATTAATAATTAATTTAATATTGCTTATTGGCAATGTTTGGCATGTCTATGCTCAGCCATAATGCAATTTACAGTAGTCCTAGCCCCTATATCAGTATTAATGTTATTGAAGCCATGCAATTACTTAAAACATTGTGGACTGCAAATGGGTTCAAGTTAAGGTATGTAGCAACAATTCATCTACATTTTGTTATTTTGTTTCTGTAAGCCATTTAACAAAAATATAATGGACTAACATTGTAATTGGAGTTGATTCCAAGGCAATACATAAAATACAGTAAATATACAACTTCAATCAACCACATATTTGGCCATGGAGCATGTTCTGATTGGCCAGTGCGGGGCCAAACCTCAATACGCCCACAACTTGTTTATTCATCGAAACCCAGCCCTTTCGCGCCAACGCCAGCAAGTGCGCCGATAATTGTGATAATGAAAATAGCTGAAATATTTCTCACACACCCTTGAACCTATAGCGCTAAGTTTGTTAAATAGAGTGATCTTAATCTTAATATGACCCAACTCAAAGTTAAAGCTTTTTTTTGTATCAGTCAGGAATGCTCATCCTGTATGAATCCCCTGGATGACTAAATAATTCTTAGTGAGTAACGATGTTCGTTGCCCAATGTGACGCTGGTACACCACTACACCCCCAAACCATCATCCCACCTCCCCCATACATCATACCCCCTGCATTTGCCTGTAAGTCACCGACTGGAAGCATGCTGAGTTTCCACTCAGTGTCTGTGTATGTGTACTATCCATTATAAATCCATGTTCCTCCCGGTGCTCCTTTCCTTGGGGGTCACATAAAGTAGTCTAAATTATAATCTGTTGACAGCCCAGGTTACATGACAGCCCAGGTTATCCGCTTCGGACGACTTGGGCTTCCCTCCTTCCTCGAACTACACATATGTTGTTTACTTATAGTAATACACCGATCAGCCAACGGAACTGGTTAGTATCCGAAAATAACTCTGCATAAATCCATGCTTTGGTGTTTGTTCATTTGAATACACGAAAACAGCCAAACACACATGTGCACCCACACGTAAACATTCAGACAGTATGCATGCACGCATACACACGTTACAGGGAGTACCTGGGCATACATAAAGCTGCCCCAACATCAGAGCTTTCATTTCAACACCATGGAGTGAATCCTTACCACCGCTACACCTGGCTATCACCGAAGCCTTGTCTGGCAGCAAAACAGTTAATTCAGCCTAATTTACTGCTTTAAAAAAAACATAGCTGATATCTATTGACAATTGAGATGTACAAACTACGGCACAAGGGAACGACGAGCAGATAAGAGGCAATTTCGATTAAGACATTAATGAGCGAGCTAGGATGGACATAGTCAAAATAACTATTTGTTCAACACTTTTGAAATGTACAGCGTCAGAATGCAGAACATGGGCCGTTCTTACAATATTATCCCTGTACAGCAAGTCAGAACCATAGGATAATTAAGGGGGCATGTAAGCAGACAATGAAAGCTCTTATAATATTACATTTCTCTAAAACAGGTTATAGGCTACATGTGAACCATCAAGTCAGAACAGTAGGCTAAGTTATGAGGGGGAAAGGGAACAAATTATTAGGTTGAGGCACATGGGCTACTAACAGCTTACTACACAACATATACTTAGAAATTACTTTCTTAGCTACAGTATACATATCGCCCTGGCATATTGCATCATTTATGCTGCAGCACACAATACATTTTTGGACACACCTTGTGCTGTGTTACTTGAACAGGAAGGTGGTGCAGCGTTCCTTGTTGTGGGCTCTAGAAAGAGGCTTGAAATCCTGACTTGGAATTCCGAGTTGGATGACCGTCAAAATTATTTTCCGTATTTTCCCAGTCAGAGCTAGTTTTATCCGAGTTCCCAGTTGTTTTGAACTCACTGAAGTCTGAGATTTTCCAGTTCCGAGTTTCCAGTTGTTTTGAACGCTGCAGAAGTCATGGATTGACAGCATGGCCAATGTATTCAAACTTTTCTGGCCCCTTTTTTGTGATATCCAATTGGAAGTTACGATCTTGTCTCATCGCTGCAATTCCTCTACGGACTCAGCGAAGGTCAGACCCAAGTCACACTGCTTCTTGATACTCTGCTCGCTTAACCCGGAAGCCAGCCGCACCAATGTGTTGGTGGAAACACTGTCGAACTGACAATCAGTCAGCTTGCAGGTGCCCGGCCCGCCACAAGGAGTCGCTAGAGCATGATGAGACAAGGACTTCCCGGCTGGCCAAACCCTCCCGTAACCCGGACGGCACTGGGCCAATTGTTCGCCATCTCATACACAGAATTCTCAAGCTCTGCCTGTAGATTTTATGGTGACGTAGTGTCCCCATGAGTGACAGAACACTGAGCCAATCACGGCGCAACTAGAGAACATTACCAACCCAGCTCCTTGTTTTCTGCTGGCTGCCCCACCACGACTGAAAACACTGAGCTCAGATGAAACACATGCATTTTGGAGCTGCCTTACTCAAAAAAGCTTAAAGAGACCATGTTTGTAAGCGGTCTTTTTTTGTGGATTTTTACCCCTTTTTCTCCCCAATTTCATGGTATCCAATTGATAGTAGCTACTATCTTGTCTCATCGCTACAACTCCCGTACGGGCTCGGGAGAGACGAAGGTTGAAAGTCATGCATCCTCCGATACACAACCCAACCAAGCCGCACTGCTTCTTAACACAGTGTGCATCCAACCCGGAAGCCGGCCACACCAATGTGTCGGAGGAAACACCGTGCACCTGGCAACCTTGGTGTGCACTGTGCCCAGCCCACCACAGGAGTCACTGGTGCACGATGAGACAAGGATATCCCTACCGGCCAAACCCGGACGACGCTAGGCCAATTGTGTGTCGCCCCACGGACCTCCCGGTTGCGGCCGGTTACAACAGAGCCTGGGCGCAAACCCAGAGTCTCTGGTGGCACAGCTGGCGCTGCAGTACAGCGCACTTAACCACTGCGCCACCTAGGAGGCCGTAAGTGGGCTTTTTAACTAAATGATTTATTTAATTTACAGTGTTTGCAAATTTGACACGTATTAATGCCAAAATAACAAGCAAAACAGGCACACAATTATTATTATTTGAATTGTATTTGTATTTTTAGCTGAACAGGTGGGGCTCTGCCTCACCTGCCCTTAATGAAGCATCACCACTGTTAGGTACACTGTTGGAACTAGGAACTTAAGCATTTCGCTACAACTGCAATAACATTTGCAAAATATGTGTACCAATTACAATTTTGTTTTATTTGACATCAAATCCCTGCTGTGATTGGTGTAGGGCTGTTTTGGGGGATCAGTGTGGCAGCCTTAACAGATCAGAGTCCATGACTGGGCCGTGCAGTTGAGATTCTGCAAAACTGGGGAGGGAGTGGGCGTGAGAGAGGAGTCAACTGACCCTTGTCCGTAAACAGGATTTTTCTCATAATTTGACCGCTGAATCACACACCAGGGCAACATAGACTGCCTTCCATTTCTGCTGTCGTCTTCCCACTCTGATGTTATCATTATTAATCCTGTGGGGAAATGGAGGAGGGTGACAGAGGAGGGGATGAGAAGAGCGGAGGAGGAGAGGTTTGGGCAAAAAGAAGAGCATGTCAATCCCTATTACTGGAACTGATAATGCACATCCGGATAACTGAGGATAAATCTGTGGATCCTCATGAAATGATCATGTGGATGAAGTGATAATAATGTAATTCTGTGAGCAGTAATCAGGTCTTGCTTTCATCCACAATATGAATGTGATGTTAGGTGAAGGGTTTGTGCTGAAGGTCAAGTGTTTTTTTTATTTACTTTTGGAATGTTCTTGAAAGTCCCCTTTCAGTGCCCTAAAAAGAAGAAGAATATTGAATAATATGAAGAAGAATAAAGTAGAAGAATATAGTAGAATAGGAAATATATAAAAGTAGAAGAAGAGAAGAAGAATATAGAGGAATAAGAATAATATAGAAGAAGAAGAATATAGAAAAGAATATAGAAGAAGAAGAATATAGTTGAAAAAGAAGAATATAGAAGAAGAAGAAGAAGAATATAGAAGCAGAAGAAGAAGAGGAAGAATATAGTAGAGTTGGAAGAATATAAAAGTAGAAGATGGAGAATTTAGAAGAAGAAAAATAATATAGAAGAAGAAAAATAATATAGAAGAAGAGGAAGAATAAAGATGAGGACAAATATAGAAGAAAAAGAATATAGAAGAAGAAGAATATAGAAGAAGAAAAATAATATAGAAGAAGAAGAAGAAGAATATAGAAGAGGAAGAATATAGAAGAAGAAAAATAATATAGAAGAAGAAGAATATAGAAGAAGAAAAATATAGAAGAGGAATATAGAAGAAGAAAAATAATATAGAAGAAGAAGAATATAGAAGAAGAAGAAAAGTAAGAATTTAGAAGAAGAGTAAAGAAGAAGGGTATGAATATAGAAGTCAAAGAAGAATATAGAGTAGAAGAAGAAGAATATAGAAGAAAAATATAGAAGAGGGAGAATATAGAAGAGAAGGAATATAGAAGAGGTGGAATATAGAAGAGGAAGAATATAGAAGATTAAGGATAATAAGAAGAACGATTATCTTTCTGACAATGGAATAGGCTACTAACCATGAAGTTACACAGAGGTCCTTACACTGTACTCTTTCTTTTCCTTCCCTCTTCCCCTCTTCATTTCCTCTCTTTACCTCCGAGGTCATGACCCATAAGGAGAGTCCCAGCGTGCTTGAGGTTTAATGGACACAGTTACCAGCCAATCAGACAGTGGCATTCTTCCCACTGGAAAGAGAGTGTCAAGGCCATTAAACCTTAAAGAGAGGTGTGTGTGTGTGTGCGAGCCCATGTGTGTGTGTGTGTGTATGAGTGAGTGCGCTTGCCTGGTTGTGTGCATGCATGTGTGTGTACACGTATGCGGGTGCTGTAGCTGCAGGAGAGACCGTATTACGCAATGACACATGCAGTGGCCACGGCATCCGCAGAGTTCCAAAATATTACTGTAGTCCTATATCTTTTAATGATTCGGTGTTCAGACAGCTATGGAAACTATACCCGTGCACCCATTATATCACAAATTCTGGAGAAGAGGAGGAGTGAGAGGAAGACAGAGAAAATTATCCCCCACTTTCATAAGACCAGGGCAGGTAGGCAGGTGTGTGTCCCTCATCGAGCCAGCTGCACACCAAAGTGAGAGAGAGCATGAGGAGAGGAAAGAAAGAAAGAGAGGGGGAATAGAGGAAGGAGGGGAAAGATGGCAGGATTATTAAGATAATAAATAAAAGTGGTTCAAGGGAGACTTTCAAGGATCTGTGGAGAGAGGGAACCAAGAGGGAAAAGTACAGATGAAGAAGAATAAATGGAGAGAAGAGGAGGAGAGGGCAGTGGAGAGAGAAATAGAGAGAAATAGAGAAGAACTCCAAATTCTTTCTCTCTTCAGCGTGTTTTCGTGAGCTTCACACATCAGTCTGGGCAGGACTCACTCGTCCCTCTTTTCCTACGTCCCTCCCTCCTTCTCTCTCTCCCTTCTTCCCTCTCTCCCTTCTTCCCTCTCTCCCAGCAGTGGAGCGTAACAAGAGCCACGCGATTAGTATAGGATGAGAAGAGGGAACGAGAGGGAGAGAGTGGAACGGACCAGGCAAGAGAGACTTACACACCACACTCATTGGAACTTGGAGGAGTTGGTGTGCAGCTGGCAAGGTGAGCAAGGATTCTATGACCGGTTTTCCAGGTCTCCGAATTTGTCGTGTGTGTGTGTGTGTGTGTGTGTGTGTGTGCCTACATATGTGCTGGAGTGTGGGACATGTTTGTACTAGAGCATATAGGGCATGTGTGTGTGATGTGTGTGATTTCTCTGAATGTCCCTAAATGAATGCTGGCATTCATGTCTTAATACTTATATTGAACTGTGTGTGACAGGTTTGCCTTCCCACGGTTTGGGGTGTATAACAGTTTGGTGTGTGTTTAATTACCCTGTCATGCGCAGCTACATAAGGTTTAAACTTACAACATATGTGTGTCTCTGCATGTGTGTGACTTTGTGTTTGCATATTATCACTTTAGTATCACATTAGTATCATATCACTTTGCACAGTTAAATAGATAGACAGTTATTGATTGAAAAATAAAAGTATACAGACAGCAAATTAGACTGATCATCAATCAAAATAGGAGGCAGTGAAAGTGAAAAAAGGGATTGAGATGGATGAAGAGCGGTAGAGAGAGTTATCAGTGCGCAGTTTGAAAGGTCAATGATTGACCTTCATGTACAGTTACTCACTCTCCCCAACAGTTACTCACTCTCTCCAACTTTTTTCTGCAATGGTCCTTTTAGTGGCGTGTTGAATGTTCATGGTCTAATGCATGGATGAGTATTTGTTGTTAATCCAATACGATGCTCATTTGCATTTCCTGTGGTGCAGGAAAAGTGCTGCGGAAGGACCGGATCAAATTAAGATTCCACATCTGTAGACTCATGTGTTTGCTCACAGAATTCTAACTGCCATTCAAGTTTTCCATAAAGAATATAACATAGTTATATTTGGCCCAGAAAGTGCTGCGAAGACAGTGTTTGTGAGTTAGAGCTATTATTATTGTGTAAGAGATAGTGAGCAGTATGCTACTGTCAGCCAAAGTTGAGTGTTTCTATGGTTTAGCAGTGTGTGAGAGACTTAAGAGATAACATTGAGGCTGAGTTACAGTCCAGAGAGTTTGCGCTGGGGAAGTTGGAGGAGTTGAAGCATTGCTGTTTGTGAGCGCATGTATGAGGTGCAGTTGGACAAAGGGGGAGCAATTTAGCATGGTGTGGGTGTGTGCATGTCTTATGTGTGGTTGTGTGTGTGTGCGCGCTTGTTAATGTGTGTGGGTGTGTTATTGCGTATGCATACGTGTTTGTGTGTATACTGTATACCCTAGTGTGTGGCAGATCAAAGGAAAGACAGAGTCGGACTCTCCTTTACAATATATGGCAGTTTTACTTACTGTAACAGTTGCAGAAGTGCCTTGTCCATGTAGTCTATAGTTAACTCACAATATTTACAATGTTTTTGAACTTACTCTCATCCTCAATCCCATTGCTGTTTGTAAGTGATTTTTCCCTGACAGCTTTGAGAGGTACACAATGGCATTTCGGCTTTCGGCATTCTCTCATTTCCCAACATAGTCTGTAGTCTGTCCGCTTACAATATTAACAATATTTTGGAGCACTCAGGCTTGTTTTTTCAATCTCCCCCCACCCCTCCTTCTCACCAGAGTGATTCCTCCCTCCCTCTCCCTCCCTGCTTTGTGAATGAGGATTCTCTATCTCTGTGCCTTTTCAGTTTCATGCCCAGCTCTGACAGCTGATGAGTGGGGCCAAGGGACGTGGTTCAGGTAGCCCTCACAGGCAGCGAGGTCACTCTTCCGAGGTTAGGCCAGGTACTGGAATGTCAGCTATTCACTGCTCGCAGCCCTGGCTGTATCCCTTGCTCCCTCCCTCATCTTCCCACACCTCTTGCCCTGCATTGTCACGTTTGTATTGGAGTGTTGAAAAATCACCCTTGGAAGTGCTGGGGTTGGCATTCCTCCTGTTTAAAACCAAACAGAGAAAAGAGAAAGGATATTATAGAGGATGCTCAGTATGCTGTTTATGGTTCCAGTGTGCCAACTTTGTGCCAGCTTTGTGCTAGCAGCATGGGAATGTGTGTGTGTGTGTGTGTGTGTGTGTGTGTGTGTGTGTGTGTGTGTGTGTGTGTGTGTGTGTGTGTGTGTGTGTGTGTGTGTGTGTGTGTGTGTGTGTGTGTGTGTGTGTGTGTGTGTGTGTGTGTGTAAGGCTGACACAAAACTGTGTATCTCTGTAACCGACAGTTATGGATGAAGAAAATAACCACCATAACCGTTAATGAAAAAAATTCAAATAATTGTGGAACGAACAGCTGACTAAAGACAGGAAAGCCAGGCATTCTTGCGGTTGAGTCTGTTTCTACCGTAACATGGACTCTTAACAACATGATGACACTTTGTTGCTCCTTGCTGAAACAAGAAAACAAGTCTTCAGTTGCCTAGGAAATACCCCCCACAATGCAGCAGCAGCACACATAGATATTGAATGAAAATAATGGGTTTGGAACCTCTAACCCAGGCAATTTGACTGGTAAACTATGGGGGCACTCGCAATGGTTTCCTGGTATTGTGATACAATAATTCCCCTGGTAATGTTGAATGTTTATTCAAATGATATTAACTGATGTGGCTCATGCAATGGAATTTATTTTTGGGTATGTGAGTTGAGTTGAATCAACAAATCACAGCACATATTTTAGCACATATTTTACTCCTTGCTTTGCTCCTATGGGTACACTCGCAATGGCCGTTAGTCCACCCGCTATGCCATCATTAACTTGAATACTCCGAGTCGATATTCATAAAAAGGATTTCACATTGACCACGCCCACAAATTGGGGAAAACCAATATTCTTTCATATTGCCCTCCATTGTAAAAGAGCCAACTCCGTTGTAGATTTTTTTTTGTACAGAAATAACAGAACATGCAGCAAAGCTGCTGTGTTGTTCAATGTAGGCTACATGTAATCAGGTTAAAACACATAAAATCCCGACCTATGTTTCTCAATGCTCCCATGTAGGCAAATACAGCCTGCGAGAACAGCCCTGTGGCTTCAGGCTATTCAGGGTGAGAGAGTGGGAAATGTGGGGACCCGGTGTCCAAGTAAGCTACACATAGTTATGTGTGTGGAAATAATTTCTATAGGAGCGCCTGTTCTATTCATTCTAGATCTCCTGATTGTCATATCTTTAATCTGAGCCTGGAGAAAAGTGTTTGTTCTCAGACCTACCCAAGAATGGTAAAGCACCGTTAACTGGTTCTAACAGCTGACCAATCAGCTTACTGCCTGCTCTTAGCAATCTTTAGGGGGAAAAAATGCTATTTCACTGTGAACAAATTAACAACAGACTTTCACAATGCTTATAGGGAAGGGCACTCAACACTGAAACAAATTACTGATGATTGGCTGAAAGAAATCGATAATAATAAGATTGTGGGAGCTGTAATGTTAGATTTCAGTGAAGCCTTTGATATTATTGACCATCATCTGTTATGGAAAAATGTGTGTGTTATGGATTTACGTCCTCTGTCATATCATGGGTTGAGAGCTATCTGTCTAATAGAACACATAGTGTTTTCTTTAATGGAAGCTTCTGTAATGTAAATCATGGAATGTGTGGTATTCCGCAAGGCAGCTGTCTTGGCCCTTTACTGTTCTCTATTTTTACTAATGATCTAACACTAGCTTTAAACAAATCCTGGTGTCTATGTACGCTGATGATTGAACAGTATAAACATCAGCAACCACAGCTAGTAAAATCACTGCAACCATAAACAAAGAGCTGCAGTCAGTTTTGGAATGGGTGGCTAGTAATAAACTAGTCCAGACCCAGTAGCGACCCGTCAGACACGAAAACTATGAAATAACCCATATGGAATCATGTACAGTGGTCCCTCCTTTAAAAGTTGCGAGCTTCCACCGCGAGACTTAGGGGTACCCAGCGTCATGGCTTCATTGCTCCAGACCACCACAACTGGGAGCTAGAGCACTCATTATGCATTTGGGTCTTTTTTTAGGTTTTTATATGACCAATCATATCGAGTGGTTCCAATGACGAATTTTGACGCGAGCCACCCTTTCCTTTGTGTCTTCAATAAAGATGGCTGACAAAACATTAACAGTGGAACCAGATGTAAGTTGCTATAATGTCACAACGAGTCAAGCAAAAAAAATCAATTGAGAGGCATATGTTAGTTAATGTAAAGACAAACATTTGTGCATATTTGTTTGTCATAAAGTAAATTTATGAATATCGCTATTTAGCAAGTTATCTGACTAGCTAGCATTAGCCATCTAGCTGGTGTTAGGATAATTCATTTGTAATTTGTGTTGTTTAATGTTTTAGGGACCCTTGAGAAAATCAGCAAACCATGCTGTCATCTTGTGAAACAGTGGATGTAAAGAATCTAGCTAGCTAAAACATTTACTCCAAATTGAATGTACAATTGAGTAAGCTTGCCTTGCAATGCAGCTGAAGTTGTTCAATGTAGGTAGGTAACTATTTACTTGCTTATTGTGTAGTGGAGGATACAAATAACTGTATGCATATGGATGTGTGGCTAGCTACAGTATGTAGCCGATCTGTGTATGGACCCAAAAACGTTAGGTTCTGAACTAATATTCATACCAGTCTATGAACCTCAGATATCATAGCTGTTTGTATCAACTTCAAGTCTGAATGGCATTAATGAAACTTATGGATAGAGTAGAATATAATAACTTTATTGTGCCAAGGATGCAAGTCCTATATATATATATATTTTTTTTATCTTTATGAAAGTGTAAATGGCTGTGTTTATGTGGTGTAAATCTGAAAATTAGCAGCTGACATTTAAGTTTTTTTTTATGAATGCATGTGAGACAGGTTCCATTTACAACAAGACAGGCAGAGATGGAGAAAAATAACGCAGAACAGTTTAATTACCTCTGGTTATGGACACTTTTGCCAGCAATAAAGCTTCCATGCCCTGTTCCTCGGACAATGAACATCTGGCAATTTCTACATTTTCGACCCATTGGTCAGCTCGCTCTCTGAAAGTAAAGAAAACAGCTTATTTTTTATAGATCTGAAAACAATAACTGAGATATGACCATTCAATCTAAAGCAGCAAATGTCATTTTTAGGATACTTCAATACAGCCCAGTGCTGCTTACCTGAGATGCCATCTTCAATACAGCCCAGTGCTGCTTACCTGAGATGCCATCTTCGTAGGTGTCCGCTTTGACATCCTTTGGGTCTGAAAAAAGTTTTGATTGAAAATAAAAAAGGTTTTGCTCTCGACAAAAAGACACAAATGTACCTCCATAGCATATAACAATTTGCCTGTGAACAACCACACCTTCATACAAACGTGCTACTGTATGCAGAATACTTGACACACAACCGAAGATGCTACCATGTCCTGCCAGCACGCCCACAAGCGAGCCACTGAAAATGATGAATGATGACGCATGGAAGAGGGAAAGAAATGAGATGGGAACAGCAATTTGTTGCAAGTTTGGGAGGAGGACTAATAGCTGAACAATACACTATTCAACCTTTACTAAAGAATAGTCTAAAAGCCGAGCTAGGTGTGAACCCCCCCCCCCTCTCCTGACACAGACCAGATTTGCCCTAACAACCAAGGGGTAGCTTGCTACTCAATGTAATAAAGTAACGACTTTTCAAATAAGTTAACTTACACGTTATGTTGGCTGACAATTTGTTAGCTACGCTGTCCTTATGAACCACATTGCATATCATTAGAGCAGTATGTACCGGTATGTTAGCTAGCTACCTAACATTACTAGTTATACATCAAACAGTATATTAACTATAGGCTATCTAACTACCCAACGTTTATTGACTTGATTATTGTCGTCATTCTTAGCTTAGCTAAATGGTACAGTCGTTGTGCTTTCTCAATGGACATTCGGGTGTTTTCGTAAATTCGTTCTGGCTATCTATAGGCTGGATAATACAATGAGTCAAAATTCACCAAAGGCTGAAAATGGCTTAAGAACATTGGCTAAACTGGAACACTAGGGCGAGCCCATAGCAAATGAATGGAATCGAACATTCGCAGAGCCTGTTTTCAATCAAATCAATCAAATGTATTTATAAAGCCCTTCTTACATCAGCTGATGTCACAAAGTGCTGTACAGAAACCCAGCCTAAAACGCCAAACAGCAATCAATGCATTTGTAGAAGCACACTGGCTAGGAAAACTCTCTAGGAAGGCCAGAACCTAGGAAAAAACCTAGAGAGGAACCAGGCTATGAGGGGTGGCCAGTCCTCTTCTGGCTGTGGCGGATGGAGATTATAACAGAACATGGCCAAGATGTTCAAATGACCATAGATGACCAGCAGGGTCAAATAATAATAATCACAGTGGTTGTCGAGGGGGCAACAGGCCAGCACCTCAGGAGTAAATGTCAGTTGGCTTTTCATAGCCGATCATTCAGAGTATCTCTACCGCTCCTTCTGTCTCTAGAGAGTTGAAACAGCTGGTCTGGGGCAGGTAGCACGTCCGGTGAACAGTTCAGGGTTCCATAGCCGCAGGCAGAACAGTTGAAACTGGAGCAACAGCACGGCCAGGTTTTGACTGGAGTGATGCTTAGAATGTATTTTTATTTGACTACTACAATCTGTTCGTTGGACGAAACTGGAAAAAAAACTTGTGTAGAAAGTAAACATCCGCACCTCGATGGTGGCAACTGTGCTTATGTCTGCGTAATGAAAAAGTATGGTAAAAATCAAATATTTTATTTCTCATCTAGCGACCGATTACAAACGAGCTCACTGCCCAGAGTTACATAATTACAAAGAGGAGATTCTCCTGATTAAAATGGTGCCAGTGTTACAGTTTTGCCTCCATCTCTCTCCTCGTCCCTACCTGGGCTCGAACCATGGACCCTCTGCACACATAGACAACAGCCACCCTCGAAGTATCGTTACCCATCGCTCCACAAAAGCCACGACCTATGCAGTGCGAAGGGAACAACTACTTCAAGGTCTCAGAGCGAGTGATGTCACCAATTGAAATGCTATTAGCGCGCAAGCTAGCCATTTCACACCGGTTACACCTGGCTTGAAAAAAATCTAAATATACACATTGTGAGATATTTGGCGAAATAGACAGACATGCCTATATTTCCCCCAGAGGAAACAATGGGAAGACCGCAGAGTTTCAATATAATTTTTGTTGTTTACATTTGAACAATAAAACAATGTGAGCATGTCTCATTGCCAACAAAAGCGAAGCAGGCACTGTGACATTGAACAAAATGCTGGGAATAGAACGTTCGGAAGGCGAGTTGATGCCATGGTGCTCAATAGAACTAATAGGAGCTGGCAGAGTGAAAAATGCACTAAAATAAGGCCTGTTTAACGGTTTTGTTAAAACGACGGCAAGCAGCTGGGAAATATGGTCATAATAAGAAACTGGGTGTCACGATCGTTGTAAGAAGAGGACCTTTGCCTTGATGACAGCTTTGCACACTCTTGTCATTCTCTCAACCAGTTTCATGAGGTAGTCACCTGTAATGCATTTACATTAACAGGTGTACCTTGTTGATTTGTGGAATTTCTTTCCTTCTTAATCCATTTGATCCAGTCGGTTGTGTTGTGACACAGTAGGGGGGGGGCATACAGAAGATAGCCCTATTTGGTAAAAGACCAAGTCCATATTATGGCAAGAACATCTCAAATAAGCAAAGGAAATGACAGTCCATTATAACGCTAGCGTCCCACCTGGCCAGAAGCCAGTGAAAATGCAGAGCTCCAAATTCAAATAAATTACTATAAAAACCAAACTTTCATGAAATCACACATGCAAGATAGCAAATTAAAGCTACACTTGTCAGATTTCAAAAAGGTTTTTCGGCGAAAGCAAACGATGCTATTATCTGAGGATAGCACCTCCGTAAACAAAGACAGAGAAGCATATTTCAACCCTGCAGGCGCGACACAAAACACAGAAATAAAAATATAATTGACCTTTGACGAGCTTCTTTTGTTGGCACTCCAATATGTCCCATAAACATCACAAATTGTCCTTTTGTTTGATTTATTCTGTCGATATATATCCAAAATGTCATTTTATTTTGCGCGTTTGATCCAGAAAACACCGGTTCCAACTTGCTACAAAAACGTGACTACAAAATATCTCAAAAGTTACCTGTAAACTTTGCCAAAACATTTCAAACTACTTTTGTAATACAACTTTAGGTATTTTTTTACGTAAATAATCGATACAATTGAAGACTGGATGATCTGTGTTCTGGTCACACACCTCTATCTAACAGTACACTTCAAGTTATCCTCGTTCAAGATGGTCGTACTTCTTCATTACACAAAAGAAAAACCTCAACCAATTTCGGAAGACTGTTGACATCCAGTGGAAGCGATAGGAACTGCAAGAAGGTCCCTTAGAAACCTGGATTCCCAATGAAAACTCTTCAAGTGCACTCGCAATAACCATGAAACGCTATGATGAAACTGGCTCTTATGAGAACAGCCACAGGAATGGAAGACCCAGAGTTACCTCTGCTGCAGAGGATAAGTTCATCCAGAGGATATGTTGCACCTCAGATTGCAACCCAAATAAAAGCTTCACAGAATTCGGGTAACAGACACATCTCAACATCAACTGTTCAGTATCAGGCCTTTTCATGGTCGAATTGATGCAAAGAAACAACTACTAAATGACACCAATTGGAAGAAGAGACATGCTTGGGCCAAGAAAAACGAGCAATGGACATTAGACTGGTGAAAATCTGTCTGTAAAAACGGCCAGCTCATTTCCTTTCCTAGACCTCAACTTTCATTTTGGTTTTCCTATTGCAATAAGGTCACATCAATCATCATAATTGTATTAGCCAATCAGCAGCCTTTTTTCCCGGGACTTAGTGTAATACCCAACCAGGCAGGGCCTCAGGCAGTCTGTAGGTTCTATTCTGATGACCAACCTGTTTTTCTCTCCTGCTTATTCTACCTCCTTAGAATAAATTGTTTTTCTTTCTGATGTTTATTGTGCGTGCTGCTAAATGTAAGTGCCAAAATCCTGATGTCTTGTTGTTTGGAGCTAAATAGTGTCTGTTGTAAATATGTACCATTTGTGGTGAACTTGCTAGTTAGCTAGCTTGCATACTCCCGAACAGGTCAGGTTTCCCTAGTCGCAGGCAGAACAGTTGAAACTGAAGCAGCAGCACGACCAGAGGGACTGGGGACAGCCAGGAGTCATCAGGCCAGGTAGTCCTGAGGCATGATCCTAGGGCTCAGGTCCTCCGGGAGGAGAGGGAGAGAGGGAAAGAGAGAGAGAATTAGAGGGAGCGTGCTTAAATTCACACAGGACAACAGATTAGGCAGGAGAATTACACCAGATATAATAGACTGACCATATTCCCCTGGCACATAGACTATTGCAGCATAGATACGGGAGACTGAGACAGGGGTGGGTCGGGGAACACTGTGGCCCCGTCCGACGATACCCCCGCACATGGCCAACCAGGCAGGATATAACCCCACCCACTTTGCCAAAGCACAGCCCCCACACCACTAGAGGGATATCAACAGACCACCAACTTACTATTGTGAGACAAGGCTGAGTATAGCCCACAAAGATTTCCTCCACCGCACAAGCCTGAGGGGGCGCAAAAATGGACAGAAAGATCATGTCTGTGGCTCATAGAAGAGCACTAGTAAGCCAGTGACTCAGCCCCCGTAATAGGATCAGAGGCAGAGAATCCCAGTGGAGAGAGGGGAGCCGGTCAGGCAGAGACAGCAAGGGCAGTTCGTCCCTCCAGTGCCTTGCCGTTCACCTTCGCACTCCTGGACCAGACTACACTCAATCATGGGACCTACTGAAGAGATGAGTCTTCAGTAAAGACTTAAAGGTCAAGACCGAGTCTGCGTCTCTCACATGGATAGGCAGATCATTCCATAAAAAATGGAGCTCTTTTGGAGAAAGCCCTGCCTCCAGCTGTTTGTTTAGAAATTCTTGGGACAATAAAGAGGCCTGCGTCTTGTGACCATAGCGTACATGTAGGTATGTACGGCAGGACCAAATTGGAGACATACTGTAGGTAGGAGCAAACCCATGTAATGCTTTGCAGATGTACAGTAAAACCTTGAAATCAGCCCTAGCCTTAACAGGAAGCCAATGTAGAGAGGATCAAATATAATGATCAAATGTTTTGATTATAGTCAGGATTCTCGCAGCCATGTTTATCACTAACTGAAGTTTATTTAGTGCTTTATCTGGGTAGTGGGAGAGTAGAGAAAAAAGCTGTCCTTGAAACATTTTTGATGCGTTCGTCAAAACAGAGATCAGGGTCCGGAGTAACGCAGAGGTCCGTTACAGTTTTATTTGACGCCTGTACAACCATCAAGATTAATTGTCAGATCCAACAGCAGATCTTATTGTTTCTTGGGACCTAAAAATACCATTTCCATTTTGTCCGAGTTTAAAAGGTAAACATGCGCTGCCGTCCACTTCCTTATGTCTGAAACACAGGCTTCCAGGGTAGGCAATTTTGGTGCTTCACCATGTTCTTTTTATTTATTTATTTTAACTTTTTACCCCAATTGTTTTAGTAGCTACTATCTTGTCTCATCACTACAACTCCCGTACGGGCTCGGGAGAGACGAAGGTTGAAAGTCATGCGTCCTTAACACAGCTCACATCCAACCCGGAAGCCATCCGCACCAATGTGTCGGAGGAAACACCGTGCACCTGGCAACCTTGGTTAGCGCGCACTGCACCTAGCCAGCCACAGGAGTTGTTGGTGCATGATGAGACAAGGACATCCCTACCGGCCAAGCCCTCCCTATCCCGGACGACGCTAGGCCAATTGTGCATCGCCCCACGGACCTCCCAGTCGCGGCCGGTTACGACAGTGCCTGGGCGCGAACCCAGAGTCTCTGATGGCACAGCTGGCACTGCAGTACAGCGCCTTTAACCACTGCGCCACCCGGGAGGCCGCTTCACCGGGTTCCATCGAAATGTATAGTTGTGTGTCGTCCGCATTGCAGTGAAAGTTGACATTGTGTTTCAGAATCACATCACCAAGAGTTAGAATATTTAGTGAAAACAATAGTGGTCCTAAAACGGAATCTTGGGGAACCCCCGAAACTTACAATTGATTTGTCAGCGGACAAACCATCCGCAGAGACAAACTGCTATCTTTCCAACAGATAAGATCTAAACCAGGCAAGAACTTGTCCGTCTAGACCAAGTAGGGTTTCTCATCTCTCCAAAAGAATGTGATGATCGATGATATCAAAAGCAGCACTATGGTCTAGGAGCACGAGGAAATATGCAGAGCCTTGGTCTGATGCCATTAAAAGGTAATTTACCACCTTCACGAGTGCAGTCTCAGTGCTATGATGGGGTCTAAAACCAGACTGAAGCATGTTGTATAAATTATTTATCGGAGGAAATCACCTTATATCTACCATAGCTTTGATTGGACTGATCATGTCAACATCATACTTTCAAAATCTTAGCTAGCAAGCTAGACAAGCAGTCATCATCATGACTCAAGTTAAGAATCTACTGGCAAATCCTTTTCAATACTTGTCATTTGAAGAGAAATTATAGATAAGACATATCTGTTCTCATCGGCCATTGGAGATAAACATTACATAAGAAGTTGGAAATCGCAAATTCAGCAACGAGTGGCTTGGAAGGAGTCCGTGGCTCACTGCAAGCTTTGAAAAGCAATAACTAGCCTGCTATTCAGTGGAGAGGGTGTGTGGTCCAAGTCTTGGTTTAAGGGTCTTAAAAGGATAAGCACCATGGGCCAGGAAAGGTTGAATACATTGTCCATGCTGTCAATCCAGCTTGACATCTGCCGCGTTCAAAACAACTGAAAACTTTCTAGAGCTCCGACCTGAAGATCACGTCATGATTCAACCTTGTTTTTTCAGAGTTCCCAGTTGTCTTGAAAGCACCATAATCTAGAGAATGCCAGACTTTGATGACAAAGTTGAATGACAAAATTTGCCCACAAGAAGGAGCGTCGCGCCACCTTCCTCTTCCAGTGAGCACAGCACAACAAGGTGAGTCTTATATGCTGCTGCATAAATTATGCAATATGCCAGGGAGGAGATATGTATACTGTAGCTAAGAAAGTAATACTAAGTGTATGTTGTGGAGTAAGCTGTTAATAGCTCATGTGCCTCACCCTAATAATTTGGTCCCTTTCCCCCTCATAACTTAGCCTACTGTTCTGACATGTAGCCTATAGCCTGTTTTAGAGAACTGTCATCGCTGAATATTGTAAGAGATTTTATTGTCTATTTATCTGTTTCCTTAATTTGTTCTACAGTTCTGACTTGGTGTACAGGGAGAATAGTGTAAGAACGGCCCATGTTCTGAATTCTGTCGCTGTACATTTAGGTATATAGACAACTGTTCCCCGGGTGCCGATGACGTGGATGTCAATAAAGGCAATCCCCTACACCTCTGTGAATCAGAGGGGTTGGGTTAAATGTGGAAAACACATTTCATTTGAATACATTCTGTAATCATGAAGTGCTTTGAGAGGCTAGTTAAGGACCATATCACCTCTATCTTATCTGACACCCTAGACCCACTAAAATTAGCATACAACCCCTATAGATCCATGGACGACACAATCGCCATTGCACTTCACATTGCCATAGCCCAGCTGGACAAGAGGAATACCTATGTAAGAAGATTGTTCATCGACTACAACTCAGCCTTCAACACCATAGTGCCCTCCAAGCTCATGACTAAGCTCAGGGCCATGGGTCTGAACCCCTCCCTGTGCAACTGGGTCCTGGACTTCCTGACCGGCCGAAGGTAAGGTAGGCAACAACACCTCTGCCACGCTGATCATCAACACGGGGGGCCCCACAAGGGTGCATGTTCAGCCACCTCTTGTACTCCCTGTTCACCCATGACCAATATTGCCTCTAAGCTGCGCGAAGTAGCCCCAAGACTGCCGCGCTGCTCTCACGGAACTGCAGTGCAGAAATATCAGCCCACAGAGAGAAGAACGAGATTGAACCTCACTCAACATTCTAGAGCAGTGGTCACCAACCGGACAATCACCAACCGGACGATCGCGATCGACTTTTTAAAAATATATATATATTTTTTATATATAATTTTTAAATATAATTTTTAGACTATGCATTGGCAGGACAATTCAAGCAAAGTCAATATGCAGTGATAATATATTGGGCCTATAGCTTACTGCACAAACCTCATTGCTACAGTACTGTATTAATGTTGCATAGGCTTCTGTTTTTTTAAGTAATTAAAAAAAAATCTGAGCAGTAGATCCCGGCTTGCGTTTTGACTCAGTGATCTTGACTCAGAAAAGTTTGGGGACCACTATTCTAGAGTTTTCGCTGTTAATGCAACCTCTGTGTCAGATTTCAAAAAAGCTTTATCGAAAAAGCACACCATGCCATAATCTGAGTACGGCGCTCAGACACAAAAACAAGCCATGCAGATATCCGCCATGTTGTGGAGTCAACAGAAGTCAGAAATAGCATTATAAATATTCACTTACCTTTGATGATCTTCATCAGAATGCACTCCCAGGAATCCCAGTTCCACAATAAATGTTTGATTTGTTCGATAAAGTCCATCATTTATGTTCAAATACCTCCTTTTTGTTCAGACGAAAAGTCAGACGAAAAATCAAAGCGTTCCGTTACAGTTCGTAGAAACATGTAAAACGAAGTATAGAATCAATCTTTAGGTTATCATAAATCTTAATAATGTTTCAACCGGAGAATTCCTTTGTCTGTAGAAATGCAATGGTACGCAAGCTAACTCCCACGTGAATGTGCGTGGTCAACTCATGGCACTCCGGCAGACCTCTGACTCATTCAGCTCCCATTCCCCCCTCCTTCACAGTAGAAGCATCAAACAAGGTTCTAAAGACTGCTGACATCTAGTGGAAGCCATAGGAAGTGCAATATGACCCCATAGACACTATATATTCGATAGGCAATGACTTGAAAAACTACAAACCTCAGATTTCCCACTTCCTGGTTGGATTCTTTCTCTGGTTTTTGCCTGCCATATGAGTTCTGTCATACTCACAGACATCATTCAAACAGTTTTAGAATCTTCAGAGTGTTTCCTATCCAAATCTACTAAATTATGCATATATTAGTAACTGGGCCTGAGTAGCAGGCAGTTTACTCTGGGCACCTTATTCATCCAAGCTACTCAATACTGCCCCCCAGTCCCAAAGAAGTTAACACTATCAAACGTTTCCCTTTACTGTGGCAACTGTGATCAATTCCAAGCAATATTAGCCACTTTCAATGCAACATACTGAAACAAACCGAACTATGCAAGAGATTTTGTTGGACTGGACTGTGTTTACAGTATGAGCGGTCGTGAGTAGATGCACTTGTTTTGAGATCAAAGCGAGAGCTGCATGTAGCCACGTGTGCACATTTTGTTCCTATACTTTTCTATTTAGTGAGTTATTAGCCTAGTTATAGATAATTTGTAGTCAGCAATAGGGGATTGATAAAATATATACATTTCTAGACATCTTTGAAAATCGAATCAGGTAAAGATATTTTTTGGGGGGGGTCTTAAAGGGCAGTGTTGTATTTTGAGACGGGCTTGAATAAGCTAATTAGCCAATAGGCAGAGGGTAGCTTAATTTTTCTGATTCTCTGTAGTAATGGTATGGGAATAATAATGCATTTTACTTTGTAAAGTGGTTTCTTTTATCAAACAACATTTTCAGTCACCTCCTTGTCTGAAGGACAAGTGGATAAACAAGTTAATGTCAAGCCCTGCATGTTTTTCGTGGAATGTAGGCCTACGTTGAACACCACACATTGGTTGCTACTGTAGGTTGAATGATAGAACTATTTCCATGTTAAAAGGTTATTGAATGCATTTTCTCCATTGTTTTTGATGGTAGGTCATTCTGGTAGGCCTGCATTATGATCCAATATCCACAGTAGCCTACATGGCCACTGTTAAAACAGTAACTTAAAGCAGGTACAGCCTCAGGGTTTCATAGTAAACATGCGCTGGAAGTTGCACAGAATTATCACAAAGTTCATATTTGCACTCAGCAGACCTGAAATTTGCTCAGTGCAACATTTCACATGACTCCGTGGCCATGCACGTCTTTAACACAATCATCACATTTACTGACGACACAATAGCAGTAGGCCTGATTATCAAAAACGACGAGACAACCTACGATTTGGTTATCTATGTAACTATTTAGGAGTCTTATAGCTTCCTATTTATAGACTGTATTCTCGACACAAACACAAAAACTGTGTTTATTTTCAGCAAACTTAATTAACATGTGTAAATATTTGTATGAACATAACAAGATTCAACAACTGAGACATAAACTGAACAAGTTCCACAGACATATGACTAATATAAATGGAATAATGTGTTCTTGATCAAGGTGGTGGGTCAAAATCAAAAGTAACAGTCAGTATCTGGTGTGGCCACCAGCTGCATTAAGTGCTGCAGTGCATCTCCTCCTCATGGACTGCACCATATTTGCCAGTTCTTGCTGTTAGATGTTACCACACTCTTCCACCAAGGCACCTGCAAGTTCCCAAACATTTCTGGTTGGGAATGGCCCTAGCCCTCACCCTCCGATCCAACAGGTTCCAGACGTGCTCAATGGGATTGAGATCTGGGCTCTTCGCTGGCCATGGCAGAACAGTGACATTCCTGTCTTGCAGAAAATCACGCAAAGAACGAGCAGTATGGCTGGTAGCATTGTCATGCTGGAGGGTCATGTCAGGATGAGCAGGAAGGGTACCACATGAGGGAGGAGGATGTCATCCTTGTAATGCACAGCGTTGAGCTTGCCTGCAATGACAACAAGCTCAGTCCGATGATGCTGTGACAGACCCCCAGACCATAATGGACCCTCCACCTCCAAATCTATCCCGCTCCAGAGTACAGGCCTCGATGTAACGTGAATTCGACCATCACCCCTGATGAGACAAAACCTCGACTCATCAGTGAAGAGCACTTTTGCCAGTCCTGTCTGGTCCAGCACCGGTGGGTTTGTGCCCATAGGTGACGTTGTTGCCGGTGATGTCTGGTGAGGACCTGTCTTACAACAGGCCTATAAGGCCTCAGTCCAGCCTCTCTCAGCCTATTGCGGACAGTCTGAGCACTGATGGAGGGATTGTGCGTTCCTGGTGTAACTCGGGCAGTTGTTATTGCCATCCTGTACCTGTCCCTCAGGTGTGACGTTCGGATGTACCGATCCTGTGCAGGTGTTGTTACCCGTGGTCTGCCATTGCGACGACGATCAGCTGTCCGTCTCCCTGTAGCACTGTCTTAGGCGTCTCATAGTACAGGGATTGCAATTTATTGCACTGGCGACATCTGTTGTCCTCATTCCTCCTTGCAGCATGCTTAAGGCACGTTCACGCAGATGAGAAGGGACCCTGGGCATCTTTCTTTTGGTGTTTTTCAGAGTCAGTAGAAAGGCCTCTTTAGTGTCCTGGGTTTTCATAACTACCGTCTTAACTACCGCCTACCGTCTTAACGACTGTTCCACAGGTGCATGTTCATTAATTGTTTATGGTTCATTGAACAAGCATGGGAAACAGTGTTTAAACCCTTTACAATTAAGGTCTGTGAAGTAATTTTTATTTTGCGAATTATCTTTGAAAGGCAGGATCCTGAAAAAGAGACGTTTATTTTTTGCTGAGTTTAGCTCATTCTAATATTTTTACTGCTCTACATTGCATTTTAGTTACATTGTTTATACACACCGCATATTTATATACTGGATTCTTGACATAGCTCACTGTAATATATCTACTGCTGTACATATCATTCCTAGTATATCTTGTGTAAATTCATCCGGTAGATAGATACGTATAAATTGCATTTGACTAGCCAATTTCCATCATCCAAAAATCCATGACCATCACAGCCCTGTGTGCATCTGCATGTGAACGTGAGTGTGTATATGCTAGGTGTGTGTGTGCATTCACGCATCCATGTGTTTGTGTGTGTGTGTCAGAGTTTCCCCTTTTGTCAGTCAGCAGAGAGAGTAGTACTGAGGCCCTCCGTGACAGCAGTCTGATGATGTGCTCTATTTAGACCACTATGCCAAGCTTCAGAACAAGACCTAGAGCCCTCTGTGAACACACATTCCTCCCAACACTGTAAACAACAAAAACAATGTCAACAACAACAACACGCAACAGTGTGCAAAACTGCTTAGCACTGTACACCAGCTCAACCCAGCCACAACCTCTTTCAGAAAGAGAGAACAACTATACCAAATCTATGGACGGTGGTAATAAGGAGTTGCCAGGTTGGTTGATCAATACCGTTCCAACGATCCAAAGCATGTGAGATAGGAGGATGACCTAGACGGAAGTTGCCAGGTATTCCCTTTGAAAAGTTTATAGGAGCGACTGATTGATTTATGAGATTGGAGGCGACGAGGTCAGGAATCGAGCGATGTGACGTTTGAAAGCAGCAGCGAGCTGCCAGATGTTGCCGAATCCAGCATTCAGCACAGGAACATTAGCAGGGATTATCGTTAAGGAGTCCGGTGACGGAGCTGGCAACCGACAGCGAGAAGAAGACGCGTCATTGAAAGGCACTTATCTGAATTAAGACCTGAGGCAAGCATAAAGAATGTAAAAGCAGCCGAAGATGAGATGAGAATGATGAGGACAGATGGAAAAAGAGGGGGATGAGAAAGAAGACGAGAAATACAGGAGAAGAGTGAGTCCCTGTTTAGCTGTGTGAAGGAAAGCATAAAGAATTAGCTGAATATGAGAATGACGAAAGATGAGGACAGATGGAAAAAGAGGGGGATGAGAGAGAAGAGGAGAGGAGAAGAAGAGCGAGTCCCTGTCCAGCTGTATGACAGCAGTGTTGGCAGGCCGGGGCTCTGCGATGGCCCAGTAAACGGTGCTGGAATGAAAACCATATCAGATCTTTTACCTCACTTCAACTCTCCTCCTCAACATGGACACTGCACTCTCTGGGCCTGGGCCTGTATCAGTGTTATGTGGTTCTCATTATCCTATTATAGAGCCCTCTGCCCTGATCTAGCAGTCTCTGTTCTCTGTCTCTGCCTGTCTCTGTCTCTCTCTCTTTCGCAGCCGCAACGCAGCCCACCATAGTTGCCTAGAACCCCATATATGATGACCTTTGGCACTCCGTTACCTGCTTAGCACAGCCTGACAGGCTTGGAATGGTTAGTGCTCTATATAGGGCCTGACGATATGTCCTAACACTCATTTTCCGATTTTTTTAAACGTATGGGCAATTCACAATATACATCTACATTTTTTTAACGTTTTCTCTAAATCAGCTTTGTTGCACAATTAAAGGTAAAATACACTGAATTTAAAACAGTCAGCAATACTCTAATGAATTCAGTGCTTGTGAAATTATACCTCGGTTGAATATATGCCTTCCACAACCATAAGACCCACTAATAATGTCATTATTTATATTTAAAGTTTAACCAGCTTTGACTGGTTAATCATTTCACAAGCTGTGAATTCAGCTAACAAGGTAAAAGAGTTGAATTGTTATGAACACACCATTCTGTCCTTCTCCAACTGTTTGAACAGCATGTTAGCCTGTCCACTTTGTTCAGAGGTTGAAATCAAGTGGCCTACCTTATTTATCAGATTGAGAACGAGTTGACAATTCCTTATGTAATTGTTTTATGCTTATTGCACATTTATAAAACACAGACTAAACAGCTAGTATAACAATCTTTATTTGACTAAAATGCTTCTAGCGTTATGTGGTAGCATACTGCACGCACGACAAACTGAGCATTATTTTGCCAGAATGAATGTTCATTGGTACATCCATTTTAGTAGTGTCTGATCTGCTTGAAATTTGAGGAGTTGAAACATAAACAGGGTATGGTTCGAAAGGTTAACTTCTCCTCTATTACAGTAAAATAATGTCTCCATGTGTTTCAGTGTCCATATGACTGATATTGTTGGACCAAACATAAAATGCAAATAGTGAGTTGAAACCGTTTGTCAGAGAGGAAAAAGGGATCTCTCATCTTTGTTGTTGTGAGTGGTAGGGGGAGGGGCTTGTGAGAAAGAGGCGAATCGAGAAGTTTCACTCTCGCCAAAATATGTCCAATGACTCCCATGGTTAAGGCAGCGACATGAGCATCTCGTCATTATATACAGAACTCTGGTGTAAATGGGAAGGTGCACAGCACAGAGGGAGCGAACGAGATGAGGCCAAAAACACAACACGAGAACAAGCAGAAATAAATGCTCATGAAAACAAAAAATACAAATAGCCTTGAATCTGCGATACAGGCATTTGGAAAATCAAATTAATTCGATATACTGTATTGCCCAGCCCTAGCTCTATAAGCTCCACATGCCACGTATAATAACCTTGAAAAGTACACAGAGTAAGACATACATTACTGTATGTGTACATAAAATCACATATTCTCAGAGATGCAAGAGAAAGACCTGCCCCAGTCTCACATGTTAGATTATACTGATGGCATCGTATGTGGGTGTGCAATGCACACACACCAAAATACATACAGTATATTGGTATTTCTATAAACTAGGGTACCCTTGAGGATTTCCTACACTGGACAACTTGCTAATAATCTGCCAAACAAATAAATGTCAGTGCATAAAGATAAAAAGTTAGCTATATTTAATTAATTCATGAGTTGATTTAAACCTATGTTTAACCCTTTATCATGGTTGGCGTCTTGACGTATTCGTCCAAAATCATGTGACAATAAACATTGCTATTCTGTGCTTGCATTTATGGCAGTGTAAGTTGTCGTTATATCATATATTATGCTTGTGGTCTCAACAAGCTTTTCCATTGCGATGTCGCCGAAGACCCATCTTCTTGCCCCGGCCCGCTAGCTTTCTAAACGCCGTGTCTCCCACTCGCCTAGCATAGTACTGACTACTGAACGGCTCCCTGACTCACCTATTGCTGTTCTTTGGGCGTCACAGCTGATGCCCTCTGGATGATACCCCACCTGTGATTGCTTTATGCCTCTCTCTGATGTCAATATGTCTTGTCTACTGCTGTCTCGGCTAGTCCTTAATGTTTTTATTCACTGTAGATCCCTCAGTCCCACTCACCTTGCCTTAGATAGCTCTTTTGTCCCACCCCCCACACATGCAGAGATCGCACCTGGCTTAACTGGTCCTACCAGAGACGAAACCTCTCTCATCGTCACTCAATGCCTAGGTTTACCTCCACTGCACTCACATCCTACCATACCCTTGTCTGTATATTATGCCCTGAATCTATTCTGCCATGCCCTGTGCTCTGTTCCAAACGCACTAGACGACCAGTTTGTTATAGCCTTTAGCCGTACCCTTATCGTACTCCTCCTCTATTCCTCTGGTGATGTAGAGGTTAATCCAGGCCTTGCAGACGCCAGTACCACACCTATTCCCCAGGCGCTATCATTTGTTTACCTCTGTAACCGTAAAAGCCTTTGTTTCATACATGTTAACATCAGAAGCATCCTCCCTAAGTTTGTTTTATTCACTGCTTTAGCACACTCCGCCAACCCTGATGTCCTAGCCGTTTCTGAATCCTGGCTTAGGAAGGCCACCAAAAATTCTGACATTTCCATCCCCAACTACAACATTTTCTGCCAAGATAGAACTGCCAAAGGGGGCGGGGTCGCAATCTACTGCAGAGATAGTCTGCAGAGTTCTGTCATGCTGTCCAGGTCTCTGCCCAAACAGTTTGAGCTTCTACTTCTAAAAATCCACCTTTCCAGAAATAAGTCTCTCACTGTTGCCGCTTGCTAAAGACCCCCTCAGCCCCCAGTTGTGCCCTGGACTCCATATGCGACTTGATTGCCCCCCATTTATCTTCAGAGTTCATACTGTTAGGTGACCTAAACTGGGATATGCTTAACACCCCGGCCATCCTACAATCTAAGGTAGATGCCACCAATCTCACACAAATTATCAAGGAACCTACCAGGTACAACCCCAAATCCGTAAACACTGGCACCCTCATAGATATCATCCTGACCAACCTGCCCTCTAAATATACCTCTGCTGTCTTCAACCAAGATCTCAGCGATCACTGCCTCATTGCCTGTGTCCGTAATGGGTCAGAGGTCAAACGACCACCCGTGAGTAGAGGAGCCTGGTTATTCTTTAAAAGTGATTTCCTCACCATCTCAAATAAGCATGCCCCATTCAAAAAATGTAGAACTAAGAACAGATATAGCCCTTGGTTCACTCCAGCACAAAAACATCCTGTGGTGAACTGCATTAGCATCAAATAGCCCCCGCGATATGCAACTTTTCAGGGAAGTTAGGGACCAATATACACAGGCAGTTAGGAAAGCAAAGGCTAGCTTTTTCAAACATAAATTTGCACAAATTCCAAAAAGTTTTGGGACACTGCAAAGTCCATGGAGAATAAGAGCACCTCCTCCCAGCTGCCCACTGCACTGAGGCTAGGAAACACTGTCACCACCGATAAATCTGCGATAATTGAGAATTTCGAAAGCATTTTTCTATGGCTGGCCATGCTTTCCACCTGGATCCCCTACCCCAGCCAACAGCTCTGGCCCAAGCCACCCCCCCCTAGCATCTCCTTCACCCAAATCCAGATAGCTGATGTTCAGAAAGAGCTGCAAAATCTGGACCCCTACAAATTGTTCAACCGCTCTTTCGTATCGTCTGAGATCCCCAAAGATTGGAAAGCTGCGGCAGTCATCCTCCTCTTTAAAGGGGGAGACACTCTAGACCCAAACTGTTATAGACCTACAGTGTATATCCATCCTGCCCTGCCTTTCTAAAGTCTTTGAAAGCCAAGTTTCCAAACAGATCACAGACCATGTCGAATCCCACCGTACCTTCTCCGCTATGCAATCTGGTTTCTCGGGCTGACTCTTTTCTTTGTATATATCAATGATGTTGCTCTTGCTGCTGGTGATTCCCTGATCCACCTCTACGCAGACAACACCATTCTGTATACTTCTGGCCCTTCTTTGGACACTGTGTTAACAAACCTCCAGACGATGCAACACTCCTTCCATGGCCTCCAACTGCTCTTAAATGCTAGTAAAACTAAATGCATGCTTTTCAACTGATCGCTGCCCGCACCCGACTAGCATCACTACTCTGGACGGTTCTGACTTAGAAATACCTAGGTGTCTGGTTAGACTGTAAACTCTCCTTCCAGGCTCACATTAAGAATCTCCAATTCAAAATTAAATCTAGAATTGGCTTCCTATTTCGCAAACAAAGCCTCCTTTACTCATGCTGCTAAACATACCCTCGTAAAACTGACTATCCTACTGATCCTAGACTTTGGCAATATCATTTACAAAATAGCCTCCAACACTCTACTCAGCAAATTAGCAAATTAGATCATCAAATTAGTCTTTGCTAGGTAAAGCCACACCTTATCTCAGCTCACTGGTCACCATAGCAGCACCCACGCCGTAGCACGCGCTCCAGCAGGTATATTTCACTGGTCATCCCCAAAGCCAACTCCTCCTTTGGTTGCCTTTCCTTCCAGTTCTCTACAGCCAATGACTGGAATGAATTGAAAAAATCACTGAAGATGGAGACTTGTCTCCTTCACTAACTTTAAGCATCAGTTGTCAAAGCAGCTTACCGATCACTGCAACCGGAACACAGCCCATCTGACAATAGCCCACCCAACCACCTCATCCCCATATTGTTATTTATTTTTGCTCTTTTGCAGTATCTCTACTTGCACATCATCATCTGCACATCTATCACTCCATTGTTAATGCTAAATTGTAATTATTTCTCCAAAATAGCCTGTTTATTGCCTTACCTCCCTAATTTTACTACATTTGCACACACTGTATATAGCTTTTTCTATTGTGTTATTGACTGTACGTTTGTTTATCCCATGTGTAACTCTGTGTTGTTGTTTTTGCCGCAATGCTTTGCTTTATCTTGGCCAGGTCGCAGTTGTAAATGAGAACTTGTTCTCAACTAGCCTACCTGGTTAAATAAAGGTGAAATAAAATAAATAAAATAAAAAAATGCTTAGATAAATGCTTCACATAGTTCAAGTAACAGACATCTCAACTGTTCAGCGGAGACTGCGTGAATCAGGCCTTCATGGTCCAATTGCTGCAAAGAAACCACTACTAAATAACAGCAACAATAAGAAGAGACTTGCTTGGTCCAGGAAACACGAGCAATGATCATTAGACAGTTGGATATCTGTCCTTTGGTGTGATGAGTCCAAATTGAAGATTTTTGGTTCCAACCACCGTGTAGAGAGTAGGTGAACAGATGATCTCTGCATGATGTGCAATGGTATACAATGGTATGCATCTGTGAGTGTTTTATGGTTGTGTTGAATATAATTAGTTGACGTCCCATGGTGACAGGTTTGATTGGCAGACTTCATTTGTATGTATACATTTGTATTTGTATGTATGCTTGTGTCTGCGTGTGTGTGAGTGTGTGAGTGAGTGTGTGTGTACGTGTGTTGGTGCTCATCCATGCATTCCGTATGTGTGTGTGCATACTGCGTCTGTGTGTGCGTGCATGTGTGTGCATACCGTGGTGTGCCTACTGTGTGTGTGTGTGTGTGTGTGTGTGTGTGTGTGTGTGTGTGTGTGTGTGTGTGTGTGTGTGTGTGTGTGTGTGTGTGTGTGTGTGTGTGAGTGTGTGAGCATACCGTAGTGTGTGTCTGGGTGGATACGCGCGTGTGTGCCTGCATACCATGGAAATCTGTCCTTTGGTGTGATGAGTCCAAATGTAAGATTTTTGGTTCCAGCCGCCGTGTCTTTGTGAGATGGAGAGTAGGTGAACGGGTGATATCTACATGTGTGGTTCCCACCGTGACGCATGGAGGAGGAGGTGTGATGGTGTGGGGGTGCTTTGCTGCTTACACTGTTGTTGATTTATTTAGAATTCAAGGCACACTTAACCAGCACAGCTACCACGGCATTCTGCAGTCGATGACTGTGGGTATGAGGGTGTGAATGATGTGCAATGGTATACAATGGTATGCATCTGTGAGTGTTTTACTGTTGTGTTGAATATAATTAGTTGGCGTCCCATGGTGACAGGTTTGATTGGCAGACTTCATTTGTATGTATGCTTGTGTCTGCGTGTGTGTGTGAGTGTGTGAGTGAGTGTGTGTGTGTGCGTGTTGGTGCTCATCCATGCATTCCGTATGTGTATGTGTGTGTGTGCTTTTGTGTGCATACTGTGTCTGTGTGTTTGTGTGCATAATGTGTGTATGTGTGCACTTGTGTGTGTTTGTGAGTGCGCATGCGTGGGTTTGTGCACATCCATGCATTCCGTATGTGTGTGTGTGCATACTGCGTCTGTGTGTGCGTGCATGTGTGCGTGTATACCGTGGTGTGTGTCTGTGTGCATACTGTGTGTGTGTAACGGATGTGAAACGGCTAGCTTAGTTAGCAGTGGTGCGCGCTAAATAGCTTTTCAATCGGTGACGTCACTTGCTCTGAGACCTTGAAGTAGTAGTTCCCCTTGCTCTGCAAGGGCCGTGGCTTTTGTGGAGCGATGGGTAACGATGCTTCATGGGTGACTGTTGTTGATGTGTGCAGAGGGTCCCTGGTTCGCGCCTGGGTATGGGCGAGGGGACGGTCTAAAGTTATACAGTTGTGTGTGTGTGTGTGTGTGTGTGTGTGTGTGTGTGTGTGTGTGTGTGTGTGTGTGTGTGTGTGTGTGTGTGTGTGTGTGTGTGTGTGTGTGTGTGTGTGTGTGAGCATACCGTAGTGTGTGTCTGGGTGGATACGGCGTGTGTGTGTGTGTGCCTGCATACCATGGAAATCTGTCCTTTGGTGTGATGAGTCCAAAAGATTTTTGGTTCCAACCGCTGTGTCTTTGTGAGACGGACAGTAGGTGAATGGATGATATCTACATGTGTGGTTCCCACCGTGAAGCATGGAGGAGGAGGTGTGATGGTGTGGGGGTGCTTTGCTGGTTACACTGTTGTTGATTTATTTAGAATTCAAGGAACACTTAACCAGCACAGCTACCACAGCATTCTGCAGCAATATGCCATCCCATCTGGTTTGCTCTTTGTGGGGCTATCATTTGTTTTTCAACAGGAAAATGACCCAACACTCCTTCAGGCTGTGTAAGGGCTATTTGACCAAGAAGGAGAGTGATGGAATGCTGCATCCGATGACCTGGCCTCCACAATCACCCAACCTCAACCCAATTGAGATGGTATGGGATGAGTTGGACAGCAGAGAAAAGGAAAAGCAGCCAACAAGTGCTCAGCATATGTGGGAACTCCTTCAAGACTGTTGGAAAAGCATTCCAGGTGAAACTGATTGAGAGAATGCCAAGAGTGTGCAAAGCCGTCATCAAGGCAAAGGGTGGCTAAATCTTTAAAAAATAAACATAATTGTTTAACACTTTTTTGGTTACTTCATGATTTCATATGTGTTATTTCATAGTTCTACAATGTAGAAAATAGTACAAAAAAGGTAACCCTTGAATGAGTACGTGTGTCCAAACTTTCGACTGGTACCGTAAATAGGTGCCCTTCGTCGCATTGGAAGACCTCCCTCATCTTTATGGTTGAGTCTGTGTTTGAAATTCATTGCTCGACTGAGGGACCTTACAGATATTTATATGTGTGGGGTACAGAGATGAGGTAGTCAAATCAAATCAAATCAAATGTATTTATATAGCCCTTCGTACATCAGCTGATATCTCAAAGTGCTGTACAGAAACCCAGCCTAAAACCCCAAACAGCAAGCAATGCAGGTGTAAAATCACGGTGGCTAGGAAAAACTCCCTAGAAAGGCCAAAACCTAGGAAGAAACCTAGAGAGGAACCAGGCTATGTGGGGTGGCCAGTCCTCTTCTGGCTGTGCCGGGTGGAGATTATAACAGAACATGGCCAAGATGTTCAAATGTTCATAAATGACCAGCATGGTTGAATAATAATAAGGCAGAACAGTTGAAACTGGAGCAGCAGCACAGTCAGGTGGACTGGGGACAGCAAGGAGTCATCATGTCAGGTAGTCCTGGGGCACGGTCCTAGGGCTCAGGTCCTCCGAGAGAGAGAAAGAAAGAGAGAAGGAGAGAATTAGAGAACGCACACTTAGATTCACACAGGACACCAAATAGGACAGGAGAAGTACTCCAGATATAACAAACTGACCCTAGCCCCCCGACACATAAACTACTGCAGCATAAATACTGTCCATGTTAAAAACTATTATTACACACAGAGTGAGTGAGTGAGTGAGTCCATGTAACTTATTATGTGACTTGTTAAGCAAAATTGTACTCCTTTGTGAACTTATTCAGGCTTACCATAACAAAGGGGTTGAATACTTATTGACTCAAGACATTTCAGCTTTAAATGTTTTCTTCTTTTTTTTTATCTTCTTCTAAAAACATGATTCCACTTTGACATTATGGGCTATTGTGTGTAGGCCAGTGACTGTAACACAACAGAATGTGGAAGAAATTTAGATCCTACATATGTAAGGGTTCATCAAACACCTGACATCTGTCCCAGGGTCCGTGTTTAGAATTCTTTAATGTTGTTGGTATGCTAATGTCGGTTGGTATGGTAATGTTCGTTGATATGGTAATGTTGGTTGGTATGGTAATGTTCGTTGATATGGTAATGTCGGTTGGTATGGTAATGTTCGTTGATATGGTAATGTCGGTTGGTATGGTAATGTTCGTTGATATGGTAATGTCGGTTGGTATGGTAATGTTCGTTGATATGGTAATGTCGGTTGGTATGGTAATGTTCGTTGATATGGTAATGTCGGTTGGTATGGTAATGTTCGTTGATATGGTAATGTCGGTTGGTATGGTAATGTTCGTTGATATGGTAATGTCGGTTGGTATGGTAATGTTCGTTGATATGGTAATGTCCGTTGGTATGAAATTGTCTTGTTTTTCCATGTTTCTGGTGGTGATGAGTGCTCAGTCTTTTAGCTGCTTTTGAGACGGCACACATGACTTTACGAACCAGCAGCAGAATTCTTTGCCCGGACCAGCGGCCACCCACCTCCTATATCAATTGTATGTTTATTATGACAGTTGTTAAAATATACAAGCCCCCCACCGGGCACTCTGTGGAACAGGGGGAGAAAGTTTGGGAGAGAATGGAGGGAGAAGACAATCTAGCAATTGCTAACGCTC